>NC_041388.1:92039079-92207823 GCF_002162155.2 Triticum dicoccoides
TGGACTTCGACGTTTAGCTTGATACCTCAGCTACGATCTTGTGCCCTCGGCAGGATCTGATAGATAGTCAGGCTTCTCAGCCTTTTTCATTTATAGATGTCTGTACTCAGACATGATAGCTTCCGCTTGTGCTTTGATTTGTATGCTCTGATTGTTGGGTCATGAGACCCATGTTTGTAATGTCTCGCTCCTCGGAGCCTATTGAATAAACTACTTGAGTCGTAGAGTCATTTTGTGATGCCATGTTGTATTGCACATATCGAGCATATTGTGTGTATGTTATTGAAATGCTTGGTATGTGTGGGATCTGACTACCTAGTTGTTTATCTTTAGTAGCCTCTCTTACCGGGAAATGTCTCCTAGTGTTACCGCTGAGCCATGGTAGCTTGCTACCGCTCTGGAACACTTAGGCTGGCCGGCATGTGTCCTTCTTCGTTCCTGTGTCTGTCCCCTCGGGGAAATGTCACGCATTGAGTACCGGAGTCCTGTTAGCCCGCTACAGCCCGGTTTACCGGAGTCCTGCTAGCCCAGTGCTACAGCCCGGACCCACTTGCTGATGACCGACACGTTCGAAGCTGGGTCATGGATGCCTGTCCCTGTAAGTCTATGCCACTTTGGGTTTACGACTAGTCATGTCAGCCCGGGCTCCTTATCATATGGATGCTAGCGACACTATCATATACGTGAGCCAAAAGGCGCAAACGGTCCCGGGCAAAGGTAAGGCGACACCCGTGGGGATACCGTGCGTGAGGCCGCAAAGTGATATGAGGTGTTACCGGCTAGATCGATGTGACATCGAGTCGGGGTCCTGACAGCGTTGGTATCAGAGCTTGACTGCCTGTAGGATTACCAAGCCAAACTGGTCGAAGTTGAGTCTAGAAATTCTTTAGTTATATAAGGGAATTGATTGTGGGATGGAACGTAAGGCTCTTTTTACTCCTTATACCTCATGGCCTTCTGATCTGAGTCACCTTATCTTTCCTGCGGGGTTAAGAAACTAGGCTTTCTCTTCTTTCTATCAGGATCACGTCTTACTAATCAGTGGACTTATAAGATTGTTGGATTTAAGTCTCAGTTCAGTTCCTACTACTTCCGTATGTTAATTGTTGATCTCGAAACCTTGATATTGTGCTTCTGAGTGGTTATGCCACCATTTTTTGTGAATGTCTCAAATCCTTTTTGAGCATTTACAGCCGTTATGCTGTCCGAGTCATTCCAGGTTTCTAAATAGTCTGATGCATTTGCAAAATCCTTTCCCTCTGGTTTCGATGTTCCTTTATGCCAGCTCAATCACACTAATGGTTGAGTTGAGGTATTCTATTGCCTTGACATTATGTTGGAGTTATTACTATGACCCTAGGTGTCTCAGGGGATCATTTAGTAGTCTAGCCATGATTTATGTTCCAGTGTGATGACTCTGGCCGTCATTATCGAAAGCATCCCGTGATGCCATTTAGTAGTAGGTATTCTATCCCTGGGTTTTGAACCCGAGATTCACCCTACTTGCTTCATGTTGATAGTTTTGCTCGTTCCTTTAGGTTATTAGTAACCTTTGCATTAGTCCTCGATGTTCGTGGTATTCCTTTCTTCCAAATACTATGAACCGCTTATGGCAGATGTTCCTCGCTGATCGAAAGATCACAATCAGAGTGCTCTCGATGGGTTCTCGATTCTACATTGTGACTCTGCCAGTTCTACCTTTCTGCATGGGTTATCCGGAAGAAATATGTGGAATTCGTTCGACATGCTAAACCATGCATCCACAACTCAGAAAATCGCATGTTCCTTTGAGTTGTCCCTCTTTAGTTGTCTTCTGACCCTCGTCTATCAATTGATAGTCAAGAGTATGCGTGCATTCGTTCGTCGATGCCTATTACCCTTGTGGTCCGCCAGGCCATTCTACTTCAGAATGAATAGGAGAAACAAACTCCAGTACCTCATCCATATCTAGGATTGGGTCAAAGTAGTTGTGTTTCGCAGATCAAGTTACAATCCAGCTTCTGGTCTGCTCTACCCGGAAGTATTACCTTCTTTATGACAGGAATTTCATGAGAATTGCACCACCTTTTGTGGATTCTTGACATAGTGATACTTCTTGCCATCATTAGTCATTCCTCGGTCTTCGTGTTGATGCAACCGGAATACCGACAAATGAATTGTGATGTGTGAAATCAATACGCCTAGCAACCTCGTTGCTGGGTAGTTAAAGGACAATAATTTCATTCTTAGCGTGTTGGTTATTGAATCACCATTCTAAGATCGATCGTGCTACCTAGTCCTTATTTCCTGGTGCACTCTTTGATTGATGAGTTAGGATTTTGTCAAGTCCTCGCTCATTTGATCATATCATCTTGCCCTGAAAAGCAAGATTGTTCTCGAGCTTAGTAACATATCGGTGGTTCGTGATTTTCCGAAGATCTTCTCGGAAGTATTACCAGGTTGTCACCTGACCGCTATGTTGAGCTCGTGATCAAGTTGGTTTCTTGTAAACCACCCTTTTCTCCAAGAATCGGTGTTAGATATCCCTGAGCTAGTTGGTTAAGCTAGACAACAACTTGGAGAGTTGGAAGATAAAAGCTTGCCTGACTTAGTTCGTTCCAAAGGGATATCCTTGTGTAGTGTGTGTCGGAGAAAGATGATATCTTCATCGATTGGTCCCTATGATCAGTTGCTGGACCTATTGTCTTATCTATCCCTTGATTTGAGTATGGGTTATCGTCAAATCAAATCAGAACCAACGATGTTCGTAATGTTGTCTTACTCATGGTTGATCCCTCGAGCATACACCATTATATCTTTTGGGTCTGACCAATGCTATCCCTTGTTCACTTAACTATGAAATTCCTTTTAAAAGGAAACCCAGATGAATTGTTGTTGAGCCCATTGACAACATCCTTATCTCCTCCATGATGTTGTTGAACATTAAGTTAGTGTTGGAAACTTTTGAAAGCATTTTCTTCATGCTAGCTCATGAAGTATTTGTTTGATCAAAGGAGTGACTTCCTCTTATACACGTGCATTTGGTGAAAGTTACCGCCGTGAATTTGAGAAAGATTGTTTTGTTTCCTTTGGAATCATCCCAAATCGGTCATGCACGTGCGAAGAATTCTGTGGTCTGTTAGACTGATCATCTTCATTCCATATGTATATCCTAGCACACCAAGCCACTGACTGATTTGTTCAAGGAGAAGGAGTATCTCCATAAGAGCTAATCCGGACTTATGAAAGAACTTCGATATCCTTGCGGATGGTTCCCAACCAGAACTCGGTAGTGTTTTATTGTAAGACCACCATGTGATCATGTTTGTCTGAGGCAGCGTGTTCACACATGTGTAGCAGAACCAGCTCATGTTTTGGAGCTTGCTATCGTAGTTCATTTCCCGGGAATCTCGCAACGTCATCTCGTCGATTTGTGTTGCAAACTTTCGTTTTTCTTCCTAGACTCGATGAGTCCGGAATATCCTGACACCAACCAGATCTGAATCTCAGGCAGATATGATGGTTTGGAACATTTCCCAAGAACTATAATATTGGTCCCTCGATAACCGGTAAAGTGGATGTCGTGGCCAACACACCCAGCCGGAAGACCTATTATTGTAGTATCTTGTTTGAGGAAGTTGGCCACCTCCCCATAAGGATTTCGTAGGATTTACCTCCGTAACTGTTCCTTATGGATTCTATTGCTCCCGAAGTCCGACCTTTACTTGATGTTCTAGATATCAAACCATATCTATGAATGGGTTACACTAGCACATCAAGGAGAACATTAGAAGCGGAGTGCTAAATGCCTCTCGGTCGATCATCCAGATTGGTTCCTTGGCTTCGCTAAGGTGTAATCTGAGAAGGTGTTATCTTCCTTTGCATCTGCATCATCCATCATCATTCATCATGGTAGCAAGTTGTGTTGCCAGGGTCCTTGACACGGATATTGGTAGAATCTTGATGATTGTGGAAATGCTCAAGTTCTTGAGAGCACGCACAAGCGCTACGTGTTATCATCGGCACTAGCTGGGTTTGCTCTCAGTTCCCTCGGCAATGCTATGACCTTCTCAAACAGTGAATTCAATCTCTATTGTTGGGTTCTTCCCCAGTTACCAGAATCATTCCCAGCATTTGCATTTTGTTCCCAGCTTGCACCGCCAATGTGTCATTCTACCATGGGTCTCTTCCATTTCCGGTGATAAGCAAATTCATCCATTACGTTGTCTTCAACAAGGTAATCCACATCATCCAAGTTTGAGTATGCCATTCTACCGACCCCCTCCAAACGATCGCTCGAGAATTGTCTTAGGCTGGTTTAAAGAGTTTCAATGATCTCTGAATCAAAAGTAATTCTTTTTGCCACTTAAGGGGATATCTCTACGAGTCACCTTCCCTAAGGGGTATCGTTATGGTATCTTGGCAACTCAACTCCTCGCTACGTGGACAACCGATCGCCACATTCTTAAGTCTGGAATTGTTGTCTACCTAGTGAACCTCGTCACCTGCTCCGCTCCATCCCTCCAGAGGTATGCTTCGTCTCTCAGCTCGAGAGATGTTGCTATGTCCCATTCCGTGAGTTAATCCTGAGTTGTTCGACCTTCGAGAAGAACGATTCTTTTAGGGTCTTTCCTTTCCTCTCGTTGTCATGACTAGCTGGAGTTCTCAGAACAAGACATCAAGACAATGATGGTGAATGAATCAACGTTCAACTGAAGTGCACCCTGGATCGTGAAGATTGTACTAGTTTGCGTTTCCCCTTTATCCTACCCTACGCTTGAATCTCGAGACGAGATTCTTGTTTAGTGGGGGTGAGTTGTCACATCCCTAGCTTCTGGTGCTGTCTAGTGTTGCATCTTGCTTGCATCATGTTTAAATTTTTGAAACTTGAACTGAGGAATTTTGGAAGCCTCAAGAACTTAAATAAAAGAGGGGCAAAGAACCCTGGGAAAATGCATTCAATGTTCCAAAATGGCCTTAAATAATGTTGGTTATATTTTGGCAAGGGTTTTGCACCAAACCAAAAATAATGAACATTTGAGGAATATTTTGAGCACTGAATTTAAATCATTATTGTATTTGAATTTGGAATTATATTCATAATATATGGGATATATTTTCAAATAACTCTGAAATGCTTTATGTGCTGTTGGAAAAGTCCATCTAGCAAATAAAAAAATATTCAGAGGAGTTTTTGGCATTGTTTGAATTTGTTTAAATTCAAAACAATGCCAAAACAAATTTAAAAAAATAGAAAAACAGAATTAAAACAGAAAGAGAGAGAAAGAACCGTACCTGGGCCACTTACCTGTAGCCGGCCCAGCTCCTCCCGCTGGCCCAGCCCACCTCCTCCCCCCTTGTCCTCTTCTTCCTCTGCCAGTAGGCAGAGGCGAGGCGTGGCGCGCGCCCGAAGAGCTCCGGCCACCTCCTGCTTACCTGCTCGCCGCTGGAGGCACCCGAGGGAGCCACGCACTCCCCCCCTCGTTCCCCACGACCTCTCTCACTCTCCCGTAGCTCTCCCTCGCTCCTCCCTCTCCTCTGCTCTCTCTCCCTCACGCGACCGAATGGAGGCCGTCGCCGCCGACCAGCGCTCGCGCGGCCACAGCCACCGTCTCGTCTCCCCGACGCCTCCCAGAGCTCCGCCGGTCCTCCCTCGTCCTCCTCGTCGTCTCACGCGACCAGAAGAGCCCCGGAACGCCGCCCCCGACGTTTTCCCCCTCGCCGGCCGCCGAGGATCTTCTCCGTCGATTCGGCCACTCCGGCGCGCCCCCGAGCCCACTAACCCTCCCTGCAGCTCCGCGGTGAGCCCTCGACCCGATTCCCCCTCTCCCCGTGCCCCACCTCCCTCTCTAGCTAGCCCCACCACCTTGCCCGAGAATCCCTCGCCGTCGGCCATGGCGCCGTCGCGGCCACAGCCGTCACCGCTTGCTTATGAGCCCGCCAACGCGCTCAGCGCATTCGAAGGAGCTCAAATCACCCAACTGCTGCTCCTCCCGTGCTCTCTGGCATAGTTCCCGTCGATAGCCGAACTCCGGCAGCCGCAAAAGAGCTCGCCGCCGTTAACTCCGGCCACCCCAGCACCAAACACCGCCACCGTTGGATGCGCCACATCGCCAGCTACTCGTAGCACCCACCCGCGCATCAAACCGTGGCCGGAGCAGCGTTTCCGACGCCCTCCGCCGTTGCTGGCGTCGCCGGCGACAAGCCGCGGGTCAACTCCGGCGGGTTTGACCCGGGGTTTGACCCCCTGACGTGTGGGCCCAGGAGCCTGGTTGATTAGGGTTAGATTAGTTAGCGTTAATTAACCTAGCTAATTAGATAGGCCACTGACATGCGGGCCCCGCCCGGCTAACTAAGTTAGTTAGGGCTAACTAACCTGGTTAGTTGACTGGGTCACTGACCAGTGGACCCCACTGGTCAGGTTTGACCTGGACCCGCCTAGTTGACCTGCTGACATCAGCATGACCTAGTGCTGACGCAATAAATCATTTTCTGGATTTGTTATAATTCAGGAAATTCCAGAAAATGCCTAAAACTTCAATAAATCATAGAAAATTAACCGTAACTCCAAATTAAATAATTTATATATGAAAAATTATCAGAAAAATTCAAGGAATCCATTTGTACCATTTTCATGCATGTTAGAACAACTTATAGCTGCTGTTTAGCACAAATCAATTAAAGGACATTTAAATAATCACATATGGAGTTTGAATTTGAATCTTGTATTCAAACCAACCCCATTTAACTTGTTGCTAGTTACATTAGCTCAAAACACATTCATATTGCCATGTCATAGCATGCATCATTTTGAGCATTGCATTGATTGTGTTTTTCTGTGTTGCCGGTATTTGTCCCCTCTCGATAGACGTGATACCGATGATGTGATCGTTGACACTGATGAAGACTCAATGCTATCTTCAGAAGTGCCAGGCAAGCAAAACCCCCTTGTTCATTCCGATAAAATCCCACTCTCTCGCTCCTGCTCTCTTTTACTGCATTAGGACAACATCGATTCATCTGTTACTTGCTGCGGTAGCTGAACCCCTTTATCCTTTGCATGACCTGTCATTGCCACAGTAAATAGATGAAACCCACTAGCATGAGTAGGAGTTGTTTGAGCCCTGTTGTGCCTACTCATTCATGCTTGTTGTCATGCCTGCTACTGCTTAGAGTTGAGTCAGGTCTGATTCATCGGGGATGAATCAGAGGTGTGTGAACATGTCCTACTGTGTGTGAGCTAAGTGTGTGAATACGATTTGGTAAAGGTAGCGGTGAGAGGCCATGTAGGAGTACATGGTGGGTTGTCTCATTGCAGCCGTCCTCAGGAACTGAGTTCTGTGTTTGTGATCCATGATTCAGCTACTACCACGCATTGGGCCCGAAACCAATGGACCCTCTCGGCTTCTTAATCACCCTTGTCCTCTGTCCAGGAGTTGCAAGTAGTTTCTGGTGTTTGTAGTATGCTGGAGGCCGTGGGCAGCGCTGACCGTAGGGGTGGGCTGTGATGTGGTAGGCACGTGGCACGGTGTACCGGGCGCCCGTTTGGTGTCTCGGGAACCCTGTTCACATCGTTTGGGGCTGTGAGCGAAACTCCGGCCGGATCTCCTCATGGATGGAACCCGAATAGGCGATAAACCTGGACTAGAGACTTAGGTGATTAGGTAGGTCGTGGCCGACACCCACGTTGGGCTTCCGCTTGAAGGTTGCCGAGTACATGTCGTGTAAACGGCGGTAAGTGGTGAGAGCGTGTGTGAAGAAGTACACCCCTGCAGGGTTAACATCATCTATTCGAATAGCCGTGTCCGCGGAAAAGGACTTCTGGGTTGCTTATATCAGTTCATAGACAAGTGAAAGTGGATGCTCTAAAATACGCAAGATAAGCGTGAGTGCTATGGATGGCGTTCTCGTAGGGAGACGGGAGCGGATCCATAGTGGTGTATTGATATGGTGAATATGTGGACTCGTGTGCGCCACCTCAAAAGAGTTACTTGCAGTCGTAGTTCAGGATAGCCACCGAGTCAAAGCTGGCTTGCTGCAGTTAAACCCCAGCATCCCTTTGTTGATAATGATGCATATGTAGTTAGTTCTGATGTAAGTCTTGCTGGGTACATTTGTACTCACGTTTGCCCATTTTATGTTTTGCAGAGAGACTTCGGTCTCACTAGTGGTTTCGCGTGGACTTCGACGTTTAGCTTGATACCTCAGCTACGATCTTGTGCCCTCGGCAGGATCTGATAGATAGTCAGGCTTCTCAGCCTTTTTCATTTATAGATGTCTGTACTCAGACATGATAGCTTCTGCTTGTGCTTTGATTTGTATGCTCTGATTGTTGGGTCATGAGACCCATGTTTGTAATGTCTCGCTCCTCGGAGCCTATTGAATAAACTACTTGAGTCGTAGAGTCATTTTGTGATGCCATGTTGTATTGCACATATCGAGCATATTGTGTGTATGTTATTGAAATGCTTGGTATGTGTGGGATCTGACTACCTAGTTGTTTATCTTTAGTAGCCTCTCTTACCGGGAAATGTCTCCTAGTGTTACCGCTGAGCCATGGTAGCTTGCTACCGCTCTGGAACACTTAGGCTGGCCGGCATGTGTCCTTCTTCGTTCCTGTGTTTGTCCCCTCGGGGAAATGTCACGCATTGAGTACCGGAGTCCTGTTAGCCCGCTACAGCCCGGTTTACCGGAGTCCTGCTAGCCCAGTGCTACAGCCCGAACCCACTTGCTGATGACCGACACGTTTGAAGCTGGGTCATGGATGCCTGTCCCTGTAAGTCTGTGCCACTTTGGGTTTACGACTAGTCATGTCAGCCCGGGCTCCTTATCATATGAATGCTAGCGACACTATCATATACGTGAGCCAAAAGGCGCAAACGGTCCCGGGCAAAGGTAAGGCGACACCCGTGGGGATACCGTGCGTGAGGCCGCAAAGTGATATGAGGTGTTACCGGCTAGATCGATGTGACATCGAGTCAGGGTCCTGACAATAATAAACATTTATCATGATATAAGGAAATAAATAATAACTTTATTATTGCCTCTAGGGCATATTTCCTTCAAAAACAATTAATACTACTCCCATCTATTAACAATGGCTTGAGATGCTCGTATATAGGCTAGTGCAAGATAGTAGTACTAGGCTTCCAACGTGGTTAACATAGAGAAACTACAGCCAGCGACATGAACAGGAATATCGCTATGTATAGGAGACCAGATACCATTAGAACAGCAGCAAGCGACACATGCAGTAGCAGATGATTTTTGGGAAAGGGCCTGCAATTTTACATCAGCAACACACCCATATGCAACCGTATAGCCGCAGTAGAACTCTCCGTATAGCCGTCGAAGAACTTCATGGCCACTCATTAACCTACTATTCATCATTTCGTTGTTCGACTAGGTGGTTTTTCCTTAGACTATTCATTGCTCTATGTCATTGTAGAACATAGATGATAGTGATACCCTCATTAAGCGATTTGTACAAAGCATATATAAGCCCTGCTTTCACAAGTTAGCAAGTAGAAGTAAAGGCAATAACTTGACAGACATGTACAGAAAGAAAACTGATGCAGATTTGTAATTCTTCTCTCCAGCAATGCACTTGTATCAACTGAAAATACATTTTTTAAGTTAACAGGAGAGCTGCTAAGATACCATTCTAGAAGATGTTCACCTCAATCATAGAGCAGAGCATGTACAATTGATGAGTAGTAATGTGCCTCCAACTCCTTCGGGCTTGCCGCCACCTCCTGCAGGCCTGCCCCAATCCTCCCAGCATTTTATCTGTCCCCTCTGCCTGCTGAGCACCTCAATGTTTAGGCATAAACACAAACAGTGGAGAAAGAGCTGTATGCGAGCGCTACGATCAAGCTACATCTTAGCTAGGAGTCGGGCAACAGCGAGCTGCACCTCAGCTACGGCCACACCCATGGCACAGACGTGATCTTGGGCGGAGCCGTAGAAGGCACATTTGTTCCCTGCAGTTAAACATGTGGTCAGACGAATGCGATGAAGGCCGCCACTGGTACCCCATGAAGGTCAGGTAGGCGTGCATGGTGACTAATCATTGGACGGACATGGGCGACGAAGGTGAACGGCTTGCACGCTGCAGCGTCAGAAGGACGAAGTGGTGTGGTGGCGAGGTCCTTCCCTGGCAGCAGTCGAGAGTAGGCGGGAACTTCTACTGGATCTGGCGGGGTCCAGGGCAGCTGGATCCAGGACGTGATGGCGGGATGAAGGAGCACGCCGAAGGGAGGGTGCCGCCGGGATCCATGGAGGCTTGCGGCGGCTGCAGCGGGAACCGGCTAGGCGAGGGATCCAGGGAGGGCGCGGGCGGCGGCGGGTGGTTTGGGGAGGCGCGCGCGGCGGCGAAATTTCCGGCGAGGGTGCGCGCGGCGACGGGTGGTTTGGGGAGGTCGTGTCGGGCCGGGGAGGGGGTTGGTCGGTAGCGGGTGGCGCGCTGGGGCCGGCGGCAGGAGGTGCACGGGAGGATGGGGCAGAGTGGTGCGGGAGGTGGGGTGGTTGGGAAGGTCGTGACATGGGGATTGGGCCGGTCGGAGGAGGTTGATGGACCGGCCAGGTTTTCTGTTATGCATTTTCGGGAGTTTGGGAAACATCCTGTCGGGCCCTTATAGGGCCGCTATGATCATAATAACTATTCTAATCATGTGATTAGAATAGTGCTACTCTCTCTCTCTCTATATATATATATCCATATACCCCGAAAACATCCAAGAGCACCACGAAACCCTGTTTTCACCGCCGCAACCTTCTATACCCAAGAGATCCCATCTTGGGGCCTTTCCCGGAGCTCCGCCGGAGGGAGCATTGATTACGGAGGGCCTCTACATCAACTCCATGGGCCTTCCGATGATGTGTGAGTAGTTTACCTCAGACCTTCGGGTCCATAGCTAGTAGCTATATGGATTCTTCTCTCTCTTTGGATCCCAATACAAAGTTCTCCTCGATTCTCTTGGAGATCTATTCGATGTAATCTTCTTTTGCGGTGTGTTCGTCGAGATCCGATGAATTGTGGGTTTATGATCAAGTTTATCTATGAACAATATTTGAATCTTTTTTGAATTCTTTTATGTATGATTGCTTATCTTTGCAAGTCTCTTCGAATTATCAGTTTGGTTTGGCCTACTAGATTGATCTTTCATGCAATGGGAGAAGTTCTTAGCTTTGGGTTCAATCTTGCGGTGCCCGATCCCAGTGACAGAAATGGAAAACACACGTATTGTATTGTTGCCATCGAGGATAAAAAGATGGGGTTTATATCATATTGCATGAGTTTATCCCTCTACATCATGTCATCCTGCTTAAGGCGTTACTCTGTTCTTATGAACATAATACTCTAGATGCATGCTGGATAGCGGTCGATGTGTGGAGTAATAGTAGTAGATGCAGGCAGGAGTCGGTCTACTTGTCACGGACGTGATGCCTATATACATGATCATACCTAGATATTCTCATAATTATTCGCTTTTCTATCAATTGCTCGACATTAATTTGTTCACCCACCGTAATACTTATGCTATCTTGAGAGAAGCCACTAGTGAAACCTATGGCCCCCCGGGTCTATTCTCCATCATACAAGTTTCCAATCCATTTTATTTTGCAATCTTTACTTTCAATCTATATCATAAAAATACCAAAAATATTTATCTTATTATTATCATCTCTATCAAATCTCACTCTTGCAAGTGGCCATGAAGGAATTGACAACCCATTTATCGTGTTGGTTGCGAGGTTCTTATTTGTTTGTGTAGGTACGAGGTGACTCGCGCATGGTCTCCTAATGGATTGATACCTTGGTTCTCAAAAACTGAGGGAGATACTTACGCTGCTTTGCTGCATCACCCTTTCCTCTTCAAGGGAAAACCAACGCATGCTCACGAGGTAGCAAGAAGGATTTCTGGCACCGTTGCCGGGGAGATCTACGCCAAGTCAAGACATACCAAGTACCCATCACAACTCTTATCCTTCGCATTACATTATTTGACATTTTCCTCTCGTTTTCCTCTCCCCCACTTCACCCTTGCCGTTTTATTCGCCCTCTTTTCCTTTCGCCCTCTCTTTTCGTTCGCTTTTTCTTCGCTTGGTTGCTTGTGTGTTGGATTTCTTGCTTGTCATGATGGCTCAAGATAATACTAAATTGTGTGACTTTGCCAATACCAACAATAATGATTTTATTAGCACTCCGATTTCTCCTCTTATCGATGCTAAATCTTGTGAAATTAATACTGCTTTGCTGAATCTTGTCATGAAAGATCCGTTTTCTGGCCTTCCTAGTGAAGATGCCACTACCCATCTAAACAACTTTGTTGATTTGTGTGATATGCAAAAGAAGAAAGATGTCGTTAATGATATTGTTAAACTTAAGCTATTGCTGTTTTCGCTTAGAGATCGTGCTAAAGCCTGGTTTTTCTCTTTCCCTAAAAATAGTATTGATTCATGGAATAAGTGCAAAGATGCTTTTATCTCTAAGTATTTTCCTCCCGCTAATATCATCTCTCTTAGAAACGATATTATGAATTTTAAGCAACTTGATCATGAGCATGTTGCACAATCTTGGGAGTGGATGAAATTAATGATATGTAATTGCCCTACACATGGTTTGAATCTATGGATGATTATACAAAAAATTTATGCCAGATTGAATTTTGATTCTAGAAATCTTTTAGATTTAGCCGCGGGAGGCACTTTTATGTAAATCACTTTAGGAGAAGCTACCAAACTCCTAGATAATATTATGGTTAATTATTCTCAATGGCACACTGAAAGATCTACTAGTAAAAAGGTGCATGCAATTGAAGAGATTAATGTTTTGACTGGAAAGATGGATGAACTTATGAAATTCTTTGCTAATAAGAGTACTCCTACTGATCCCAATGATATGCCTTTGTCTACTTTTATTGAGAATAATAATGAATCTATGGATGTGAATTTTGTTGGTAAGAACAATTTTGGTAACAACGCGTATAGAGGTAATTTTAATTCTAGGCCGTTTCCTAGTAATTCCTCTAATAATTATGGTAATTCCTACAACAATTCTTATGGAAATTATAATAAGATGCCCTCTGATTTTGAATCTAATATTAAAGAATTTATTAGTTCGCAAAAGAGTTTCAATGCTTTGATTGAAGAAAAATTGCTTAAGATTGACGAGTTGGCTAGGAACGTGATAGAATTTCTCTTGATGTTGATTCTTTGAAACTTAGATCTATTCCACCTAAGCATGATATCAATGAGTCTCTCAAAGCCATGATAATTTCCATTGATGATGCAAAGAAAGAACCGCTAGGATGCGTGCTAAAAAAGATTGCTTAATAAAAGCATGTTCTTCTAGTTTTCATGATAATAAGGATGAAGATCTAAAAGTGATTGATGTGTCCCCTATAAAATCTTTGTTTTGCAATATGAATCTTGATAATGATGGGACTGGAGATGAGTCAACTTTAGTTAGAAGGCGTCCCAAAAATTCGGAGTTTTTAGATCTTGATGCAAAAATTGATAAAAGTGGGATTGAAGAGGTCAAAACTTTAGATAGCAACGAACCCACTATCTTGGATTTCAAGGAATTTAATTATGATAATTGCTCTTTGATAGATTGTATTTCCTTGTTGCAATCCGTGCTAAATTCTCCACATGCTTATAGTCAAAATAAAGCTTTTACTAAACGTATCGTTGATGCTTTGATGCAATCTTATGAAGAAAAACTTGAGTTGGAAGTTTCTATCCCTAGAAAACTTTATGATGAGTGGGAACCTACAATTAAGATAAAAATTAAAGATCATAAATGCTATGCTTTGTGTGATTTGGGTGCTAGTGTTTCCACGATCCCAAAAACTTTGTGTGATTTGCTAGGTTCATGAATTTGATGATTGTTCTTTAAACTTGCACCTTGCGGATTCCACTATTTAGAAACTTATGGGAAAGATTAATGATTTTCTTATTGTCAAAAATAGGAATTATGTGCCCGTAGATTTAATTGTTCTTGATATAGATTGCAATCCTTCATGTCCTATTATTCTTGGTATACCTTTCCTTAGAACGATTGGTGCAATTATTGATATGAAGGAAGGGAATATTAGATTCCAATTTCCATTAAGGAAAGGCATGGAACACTTCCCTAGAAATAAAATTAAATTACCATATGAATCTATTATGAGATCCACTTATGGATTTCCTACCAAAGATGGCAATACCTAGATCTATCTTCGCTTTTATGCCTAGCTAGGGGCGTTAAACGATAGCGCTTGTTGGAAGGCAACCCAATTTTATTTTTATTCCTTGATTTTTGCTCCTGTTTAGTAGTAAATAATTTATCTAGCCTCTGTTTTGGTTGTGTTTTTTGTGTTTAATTAGTGTTTGTGCCAAGTGGAACCGTTGGGAAGACTTGGGGAAAGTCTTTTTGATCTTGCTGTAAAAAGAAGAAACTTTAGCGCTCACGAGAATTGCTGCCATTTTTTATTGGAGAGTGATATTTAGTTAATTATTTTTGCAGATGATTAATATATAAATTCCTCACGTCAATCAATTTATTTTAGCATTTTTGGGGTTCCAGAAGTTTGCGTTAGTTACATATTACTACAGACTGTTCTGTTTTTGACAGATTCTGTTTTTCATGTGCTGTTTGCTTATTTTGATGCATCTATGGCTAGTAATGGAGTTTATAAACCATAGAAAAGTTGGAATATAGTAGGTTTAACACCAATATAAATAAATAATGAGTTAATTACATTACCTTGAAGTGGTGTTTTGTTTTCTTTCGCTAACAGAGCTCACGAGATTTTTCGTTAAGTTTTGTGTTGTGAAGTTTTTAAGTTTTAGGTAAAGATTTGATGGATTATGGAACAAGGAGTGGCAAGATCCTAAGCTTGGGGATGACCAAGGCACCCCATGGTAAAATACAAGGACACCAAAACACCTAAGCTTGGGGATGCCCCAGAAGGCATCCCCTCTTTTGTCTTCGTTCATCGGTAACTTTACTTGGAGCTATATTTTTATTCACCACATGATACGTGTTTTGCTTGGAGCGTCTTGTATGATTTGAGTCTTTTCTTTTTAGTTTACCACAATTATCCTTGATTTACACACCTTTTGAGAGAGAGACACATGAATCGGAATTTATTAGAATACTCTATGTGCTTCACTTATATCTTTTGAGCTATATAATTTTTGCTCTAGTGCTTCACTTATATCTTTTACAACACGGTGGTGGTTTTATTTTATAGAAATAATTGCTCTCTCATGCTTCACTTATATTATTTTGAGAGTCCTTTAGAACAACATGGAATTTTGCTTTTAGGCATTATAAAAACTTTCATATAAGTGCATTGAATACTATGAGAAGTTTGATACTTGATAATTGTTTTGAGATATGGAGATGGTGATATTAGAGTCATGCTAGTTGAGTAGTTGTAAATTTGAGAAATACTTGTGTTGAAGTTTGTGATTCCCGTAGCATGCACGTATGGTGAACCGTTATGTGATGAAGTCGGAGCATGATTTATTTATTGATTTCCTTCATTATGAGTGGCGGTCGGGGACGAGCGATGGTCTTTTCCTACCAGTCTATTGTTGGGTAACGTTGCAGAAAACAAAAATTTTCCTACTCGTTTCACCAAGATCATCTAGGAGTTCATCTAGCAACGAGTCATTGGATGCATCTACGTACCTTGTAGATCGCGAGCGGAAGCGTTCAAAGAACGGGGATGATGTAGTCGAACACGACGTGATTCGAATCACCGGAGATCCTAGCACCGAACGGACGGCACCTCCGCGTTCAACACACGTACGGAACAGCCACGTCTCCTCCTTCTTGATCCAGCAAGGGAGGGAGGAGAGGTTGAGGGAGATGGCACCAGCAGCAGCACGACGGCGTGGTGTTGATGGAGCTGCAGTACTCCGGCAGAGCTTCGCTAAGCAATAAGGAGATGGAGGAGGTGTTGGGGAGGGAGAAGGAGGCAACCAAAGGCCAAGGACTCAAGGTATGAAGTCCCTCCTCTCCCCCACTATATATAGGGGTGCCAAGGGGGGGTGGCCGTCCCTAGGAGATTGGATCTCCTAGGGGGTGCGGCGGCCAAGGGGGGTTTCCCTCCCCCCCAAGGCACCTAGGAGGTGCCTTACCCTCCTAGGACTCTTGCCCCCTTGAACCCTAGGCGCATGGGCCTATGTGGGGCTGGTGCCCTTGGCCCAAGCAGGCCAAGGCGCACCCCCTACAGCCCATGTGGCCCCCGGGGATGGGTGGCCCCACCCGGTGGGCCCCCGGGACCCCTCCGGTGGTCCCGGTACAATACCGATAACCCCGAAACTTGTCCCGATGCCCGAAACAGGACTTCCCATATATAAATCTTTACCTCCGGACCATTCCGGAACTCCTCGTGACGTCCGGGATCTCATCCGGGACTCCGAACAACATTCGGGTTACTGCATATACATATCCCTACAACCCTAGCGTAACTGAACCTTAAGTGTGTAGACCCTACGGGTTCGGGAGACATGTAGACATGACCGAGATCGTTCTCCGGTCAATAACCAACAGCGGGATCTGGATACCCATGTTGGCTCCCACATGCTCCACGATGATCTCATCGGATGAACCACGATGTCGAGGATTTAATCAACCCCGTATGCAATTCCCTTTGTCAATCGATATGTTACTTGCCCGAGATTCGATCGTCGGTATCCCAATACCTCGTTCAATCTTGTTACCGGCAAGTCACTTTACTCGTACCGTAATGCATGATCCCGTGACCAAACACTTGGTCACTTTGAGCTCATTATGATGATGCATTACTTGAGTGGGCCCAGTGATATCTCTCCGTCATACGGAGTGACAAATCCCAGTCTCGATCCATATAAAACAATAGATACTTTCGGAGATACCTGTAGTGCACCTTTATAGTCACCCAGTTACGTTGTGACGTTTGATACACCCAAAGCACTCCTACGGTATCCAGGAGTTATACGATCTCATGGTCGAAGGAAGAGATACTTTGACATTGCAAAAACTCTAGCAAACGAACTATATGATCTTGTGCTATGTTTAGGATTGGGTCTTGTCCATCACATCATTATCCTAATGATGTGATCCCGTTATCAATGACATCTAATGTCCATAGCTAGGAAACCATGACTATCTATTGATCAACGAGCTAGTCAACTAGAGGCTTACTAGGGACATGTTGGTGTCTGTTATTCACACATGTATTACGATTTCCGGATAACACAATTATAGCATGAATAAAGACAATTATCATGAACAAAGAAATATAATAATAATGCTTTTATTATTGCCTCTAGGGCATATTTCCAACAGTCTCCCACTTGCACTAGAGTCAATAATCTAGTTACATTGTGATGAATCGAACACCCATGGAATTCTGGTGTTGATCATGTTTTGCTCTTGGGAGAGGTTTAGTCAACGGATCTGCTACATTCAGGTCCGTATGTACTTTACAAATCTCTATGTCTCCATCTTGAACATTTTCACGGATGGAGTTGAAGCGACGCTTGATGTGCCTTGTCTTCTTGTGAAACCTGGGCTCCTTGGCAAGTGCAATAGCTCCAGTGTTGTCACAGAAGAGCTTGATCGGCCCCGACGCATTGGGTATGACTCCTAGGTCGATGATGAACTCCTTCACCCATATTGCTTCATGTGCTGCCTCCGAGGCTGCCATGTACTCCGCTTCACATGTAGATCCCGCCACGACGCTCTGCTTGCAACTGCACCAGCTTACTGCCCCACCATTCAAAATATACACGTATCCGTTTGTGACTTAGAGTCATCCAGATCTGTGTCGAAGCTAGCGTCGACGTAACCTTTTACGACGAGCTCTTCGTCACCTCCATAAACGAGAAACATTTCCTTAGTCCTTTTCAGGTACTTCAGGATATTCTTGACCGCTGTCCAGTGTTCCTTGCCGGGATTACTTTGGTACCTTCCTACCAAACTTACGGCAAGGTTTACATCAGGTCTGGTACACAGCATGGCATACATAATAGAACCTATGGCTGAGGCATAGGGGATGACACTCATCTCTTCTATCTCTGCTGCCGTGGTCGGACATTGAGTTGAGCTCAATTTCACACCTTGCAAAACAGGCAAGAATCCTTTCTTGGACTGATCCATTTTGAACTTCTTCAAAATCTTATCAAGATATGTGCTTTGTGAAAGACCTATGAGGCGTCTTGATCTATCCCTATAGATCTTGATGCCTAATATATAAGCAGCTTCTCCAAGGTCCTTCATTGAAAAACTCTTATTCAAGTAGGCCTTAATGCTGTCCAAAAGTTCTATATCATTTCCCATCAAAAGTATGTCATCTACATATAGTATGAGAAATGCTATAGAGCTCCCACTCACTTTCTTGTAAACACAGGCTTCTCCATAAGTCTGTGTAAACCCAAACGCTTTGATCATCTCATCAAAACGAATGTTCCAACTCTGAGATGCTTGCACCAGCCCATAAATCGAGCGTTGGAGCTTGCACACCTTGTCAGCATTTTTAGGATCAACAAAACCTTCCGGCTGCATCATATACAATTCTTCCTTAAGGAAACCATTAAGGAATGCCGTTTTGACGTCCATTTGCCAAATTTCATAATCATAAAATGCGGCAGTTGCTAACATGATTCGGACGGACTTCAGCTTCGCTACCGGTGAGAAAGTCTCATCATAGTCAATCCCTTGAACTTGTCGATAACCCTTAGCGACAAGCCGAGCTTTATAGATGGTCACATTACCATCCGCGTCTGTCTTCTTCTTAAAGATCCATTTATTTTCTATGGCTCGCCGTTCTACGGGCAAGTCAGTCAAAGTCCATACTTCGTTTTCATACATGGATCCTATCTCGGATTTCATGGCTTCTAGCCATTTGTCGGAATCCGGACCCGCCATCGCTTCTTCATAGTTCGAAGGTTCACCGTTGTCTAACAACATGATTTCCAAGACAGGGTTGCCGTACCACTCTGGTGCGGAACGTGTCCTCGTGGACCTTCGAATTTCAGTAGGAGCTTGATCAGAAGTATCTTGATCATTATCATTAACTTCCTCTCTAGTCGGTGCAGGCACCTCAGGAACATTTTCTTGAGTTGCGCCATTTTCCGGTTCAAGAGGTAATACTTCATCAAGCTCTACTTTCCTCCCACTTACTTCTTTCGAGAGAAACTCTTTCTCCAGAAAGGACCCATTCTTGGCAACAAAGATCTTGCCTTCGGATCTGAGGTAGAAGATATACCCAACCGTTTCTTTAGGGTATCCTATGAAGACGCATTTTTCCGATTTGGGTTCGAGCTTTTCAGGTTGAAGTTTCCTGACATAAGCATCGCATCCCCAAACTTTTAGAAATGACAGCTTAGGTTTCTTCCCAAACCATAATTCATACGGTGTCGTCTCAACGGATTTCGACGGGGCCCTATTTAAAGTGAATGCGGCAGTCTCTAAAGCATAGCCCCAAAAAGATAGTGGTAAATCGGCAAGAGACATCATAGATCGCACCATATCTAATAGAGTGCGATTACGACGTTCGGACACACCATTACGCTGAGGTGTTCCAGGCGGCGTGAGTTGTGAAACTATTCCACATTTTCTTAAGTGTGTACCAAACTCGTGACTCAAGTATTCTCCTCCACGATCTGATCGTAGAAACTTGATTTTCCTGTCACGTTGATTCTCAACTTCACTCTGAAATTCCTTGAACTTTTCAAAGGTCTCAGACTTGTGTTTCATTAAGTAGACATACCCATATCTACTCAAGTCATCAGTGAGGGTGAGAACATAACGATAGCCACCGCGAGCCTCAACACTCATTGGACCACACACATCAGTATGTATGATTTCCAACAAGTTGGTTGCTCTCTCCATTGTTCCTGAGAATGGAGTCTTGGTCATTTTACCCATGAGGCATGGTTCGCACGTGTCAAATGATTCGTAATCAAGAGACTCTAAAAGTCCATCAGCATGGAGCTTCTTCATGCGTTTGACACCTATGTGACCGAGGCGGCAGTGCCACAAGTATGTGGGACTATCACTATCAATCTTACATCTTTTGGTACTTACACTATGAATATGTGTAGCATTACGCTCGAGATTCATAAAGAATAAACCATTCACCATCGGAGCATGACCATAAAACATATCTCTCATATAAATAGAACAACCATTATTCTCGGATTTAAATGAGTAGCCATCTCGAATTAAACGAGATCCTGATACAATGTTCATGCTCAAACTTGGCACAAAATAACAATTATTGAGGTTCAAAACTAATCCCGTAGGTAAATGTAGAGGTAGCGTGCCGACGGCGATCACATCGACCTTGGAACCATTCCCGACGCGCATCGTCACCTCGTCCTTCGCCAGTCTTCGTTTATTCCGCAGCTCCTGTTGTGTGTTACAAATATGAGCAACGGCACCGGTATCAAATACCCAGGAGTTACTACGATTACTGGTAAGGTACACATCAATTACATGTATATCAAATATACCTTTGGTTTTGCCGGCCTTCTTGTCTGCTAAGTATTTGGGGCAGTTCCGCTTCCAGTGACCACTTTCCTTGCAATAAAAACACTCAGTCTCGGGCTTGGGTCCATTCTTTGGCTTCTTCCCGGCAACTTGCTTGCTGGGCGCGGCAACTACCTTGCCGTCCTTCTTGAAGTTCTTTATACCCTTGCCCTTCTTGAACTTAGTGGTTTTGTTGATCATCAACACTTGATGTTCCTTTCTGACTTCTACCTCTGCTGATTTCAGCATAGCAAATACTTCAGGAATGGTCTTTTCCATCCCCTGCATATTGAAGTTCATCACAAAGCTCTTGTAGCTCGGTGGAAGCGACTGGAGGATTCTGTCAATGACCGCATCATCCGGGAGATTAACTCCCAGCTGAGTCAAGCGGTTATGTAACCCAGACATAGTGAGTATGTGCTCACTGACAGAACTATTTTCCTCCATCTTACAGCTGAAGAATTTGTCAGAGACTTCATATCTCTCGACCCGGGCATGAGCTTGGAAAACCATTTTCAGCTCTTCGAACATCTCATATGCTCCATGTCTCTCAAAACGCTTTTGGAGCCCCGGCTCTAAGCTGTAAAGCATGCCGCACTGAACGAGGGAGTAGTCATCAGAACGTGCCTGCCAAGCGTTCATAACGTCTTGTTCTGCAGGGAGAACAGGTGCATCACCTAGCGGTGCTTGTAGGACATAATCTTTCTTGGCATCTATGAGGATGATCCTCAGGTTCCGGACCCAGTCCGTATAGTTGCTGCCATCGTCTTTCAGCTTGGTTTTCTCTAGGAACGCGTTGAAGTTGAGGACTACGTTGGCCATTTGATCTACAAGACATATTGTAAAAATTTAGACTAAGTTCATGATAATTAAGTTCATCTAATCAAATTATAATGAACTCCCACTCAGATTTGACATCCCTTTGGTCATCTAAGTGATTACACGATCCGAGTCGACTAGGCCGTGTCCGATCATCACGTGAGACGGACTAGTCATCGTCGGTGAACATTCTCATGTAGATCGTATCTTCCATACGACTCGTGTTCGACCTTTCGGTCTCCGTGTTCCGAGGCCATGTCTGTACATGCTAGGCTCGTCAAGTTAACCCTAAGTGTTTTCGCTGTGTAAAACTGTCTTACACCCGTTGTATGTGAACGTAAGAATCTATCACACCCGATCATCACGTGGTGCTTCGAAACGACGAACTGTAGCAACGGTGCACAGTTAGGGGAGAACACTTCTTGAAATTTTTGTAAGGGATCATCTTATTTACTACCGTCGTTCTAAGTAAACAAGATGCATAAAACATAATAAACATCGCATGCAATTATATAAAGTAGTGACATGATATGGCCAATATCATTTAGCTCCTTTGATCTTCATCTTCGGGGCTCCATGATCATCTTGTCACCGGCACGACACCATGATCTCCATCATCATGATCTCCATCATCGTGTCTTCATGAAGTTGTCACGCCAACGACTACTTCTACTTCTATGACTAACGCGTTTAGTAATAAAGTAAAGTAGTTTACATGGCGTTCTTTAATGACACGCAGGTCATACAAAAATAAAGACAACTCCTATGGCTCCTGCCGGTTGTTATACTCATCGACATGCAAGTCGTGATTCCTATTACAATAGCATGAACATCTCATACATGACATATAGATCATTCATCATTCATCACAACTTTGGCCATATCATATCACAAAGCACTTGCTGCAAAAACAAGTTAGACGTCCTCTAATTGTTGTTTGCAAGTTTTACGTGGCTGAAGTAGGGTTCTAGCAAGAACGTTTTCTTACCTACGTGAAACCACAACGTGATTTGTCAACTTCTATTTACCCTTCATAAGGACCCTTTTCATCGAATCCGCTTCAACTAAAGTAGGAGAGACAGACACCCGCCAGCCACCTTATGCAACTTGTGCATGTTAGTCGGTGGAACCGGTCTCACGTAAGCGTACGTGTAAGGTTGGTCCGGGCCGCTTCATCCCACAATACCGCTGAAGCAAGATAAGACTAGTAGCGGCAAGAAAGTTGACAAATCTACGCCCACAACCAATTGTGTTCTACTAGTGCAAGAAGAACTACGCATAGACCTAGCTCATGATGCCACTGTTGGGTAACGTTGCAGAAAACAAAAATTTTCCTACTCGTTTCACCAAGATCATCTAGGAGTTCATCTAGCAACGAGTCATTGGATGCATCTACGTACCTTGTAGATCGCGAGCGGAAGCGTTCAAAGAACGGGGATGATGTAGTCGAACACGACGTGATTCGAATCACCGGAGATCCTAGCACCGAACGGACGGCACCTCCGCGTTCAACACACGTACGGAACAGCCACGTCTCCTCCTTCTTGATCCAGCAAGGGAGGGAGGAGAGGTTGAGGGAGATGGCACCAGCAGCAGCACGACGGCGTGGTGTTGATGGAGCTGCAGTACTCCGGCAGAGCTTCGCTAAGCAATAAGGAGATGGAGGAGGTGTTGGGGAGGGAGAAGGAGGCAACCAAAGGCCAAGGACTCAAGGTATGAAGTCCCTCCTCTCCCCCACTATATATAGGGGTGCCAAGGGGGGTGGCCGGCCCTAGGAGATCCAATCTCCTAGGGGGTGCGGCGGCCAAGGGGGTTTTCCCTCCCCCCCAAGGCACCTAGGAGGTGCCTTACCCTCCTAGGACTCTTGCCCCCTTGAACCCTAGGCGCATGGGCCTATGTGGGGCTGGTGCCCTTGGCCCAAGAAGGCCAAGGCGCACCCCCTACAGCCCATGTGGCCCCCGGGGATGGGTGGCCCCACCCGGTGGGCCCCCGGGACCCCTCCGGTGGTCCCGGTACAATACCGATAACCCCGAAACTTGTCCCGATGCCCGAAACAGGACTTTCCATATATAAATCTTTACCTCCGGACCATTCCGGAACTCCTCGTGACGTCCGGGATCTCATCCGGGACTCCGAACAACATTCGGGTTACTGCATATACATATCCCTACAACCCTAGCGTAACTGAACCTTAAGTGTGTAGACCCTACGGGTTCGGGAGACATGTAGACATGACCGAGATCGCTCTCCGGTCAATAACCAACAGCGGGATCTGGATACCCATGTTGGCTCCCACATGCTCCACGATGATCTCATCGGATGAACCACGATGTCGAGGATTTAATCAACCCCGTATGCAATTCCCTTTGTCAATCGATATGTTACTTGCCCGAGATTCGATCGTTGGTATCCCAATACCTCGTTCAATCTTGTTACCGGCAAGTCACTTTACTCGTACCGTAATGCATGATCCCGTGACCAAACACTTGGTCACTTTGAGCTCATTATGATGATGCATTACTTGAGTGGGCCCAGTGATATCTCTCCGTCATACGGAGTGACAAATCCCAGTCTCGATCCATATAAAACAATAGATACTTTCGGAGATACCTGTAGTGCACCTTTATAGTCACCCAGTTACGTTGTGACGTTTGATACACCCAAAGCACTCCTACGGTATCCAGGAGTTATACGATCTCATGGTCGAAGGAAGAGATACTTTGACATTGCAAAAACTCTAGCAAACGAACTATACGATCTTGTGCTATGTTTAGGATTGGGTCTTGTCCATCACATCATTATCCTAATGATGTGATCCCATTATCAATGACATCTAATGTCCATAGCCAGGAAACCATGACTATCTATTGATCAACGAGCTAGTCAACTAGAGGCTTACTAGGGACATGTTGGTGTCTGTTATTCACACATGTATTACGATTTCCGGATAACACAATTATAGCATGAATAAAGACAATTATCATGAACAAAGAAATATAATAATAATGCTTTTATTATTGCCTCTAGGGCATATTTCCAACATCTATCCCCCTAGGAGCATGCGCGTAGTACTTTGTTTCGATAACTAATAGATTTTTGCAATAAGTATGTGAGTTCTTTATGACTAATGTTGAGTCCATGGATTATACGCACCCTCACCCTTCCACATTTGCTAGCCTCTCTATTACCGCGCACCTTTCGCCGGTATCATACACCCACCATATACCTTCCTCAAAACAACCACCATACCTACCTATTATGGCATTTCCATAGCCATTCCGAGATATATTGCCATGCAACTTTCCACGGTTCCATGTATTATGACACGCTTCATCATTGTCATACTGCCATGCATGATCATGTAGTTGACATCGTATTTGTTGCAAAGCCACCTTTCATAATTTTTTCACACATGTCACTCTTGATTCATTGCATCCCGGTACACCGCCGGAGGCATTCACATAGAGTCATATTTTGTTCTAAGTATTGAGTTGTAATTCTTGAGTTGTAAGTAAAAAGAAGTGTGATGATCATCATTATTAGAGCATTGTCCCAGTGAGGAAAGGATGATGGAGACTATGATTCCCCCACAAGTCGGGATGAGACTCTGGACGAAAAAAGAGGCCAAAAAGAAAAAAAGAAAGAAGGCCCAAATAAAAAATAAGAGAAAAAAAAGAGAAGGGACAATGTTACTATCCTTTTTCCACACTTGTGCTTCAAAATAGCACTATGGTCTTAATGATAGAGAATCTCCTATGTTGTCACTTTCATAAACTAGTGGGGATTTTACATTATAGAACTTGGCTTGTATATTCCAATGATGGGCTTCCTCAAATTGCCCTAGGTCTTCGTGAGCAAGCAAGTTGGATGCACACCCACTTAGTTTCTTTTGTTGAGCTTTTATACACTTATAGCTCTAGTGTATCTGTTGCATGGCAATCCCTACTCACTCACATTGATATCTATTGATGGGCATCTCCATAGCCCATTGATATGCCTAGTTGATGTGAGACTATATTCTCCTTTTTGTCTTCTCCACAACCACCATTCTATTCCACCTATAGTGCTATGTCCATGGCTCACGCTCATGTATTGCGTGAAAATTGAAAAAGCTTGAGAACATCAAAAGTATGAAACAATTGCTTGGCTTGTCATTGGGGTTGTGCATGATTTAATATTTTGTGTGATGAAGATAGAACATAGCCAGACTATATGATTTTGTAGGGATAACTTTCTTTGGCCATGTTATTTTGAGAATACATAATTGCTTAGTTAGTATGCTTGAAGTATTATTATTTCTATGTCAATATTAAACTTTTATCTTGAATCTTTTGGATCTGAACATTCATGCCACAATAAAGAAAAATTATATTGAGAAATATGTTAGGAAGCATTCCACATCAAAAAATCTGTTTTTATCATTTACCTACTCGAGGACGAGCATGAATTAAGCTTGGGGATGCTTGATACATCTCCAATGTATCTATAATTTTTTATCGTTCCATGCTATTATATTATCTATTTTGGATGTTAATGGGCTTTATTTTACACTTTTATATTATTTTTGGGACTAACCTATTAACTAGAGGCCCAGTCCAAATTGTTGTTTTTTCGCCTGTTTCAGTGATTCGTAGAAAAGGAATATCAAACGGAGTCCAAACGGAATGAAACCTTTGGGAGCGTGATTTTTGGAACAAAGGTGATCCAGGGGACTTGGAGTGGACGTCAAGAAACAATCGAGGAGGTCGCAAGGCAGGGGGCCCGCCTAGCCCCCCTGGGCGCGCCCTCCACCCTTGTTGGCTCCTTGTTGCTCCACCGACCTACTTCTTCCTCCTATATATCCATATACCCCGAAAACATCCAGGAGCACCACGAAACCCTATTTCCACTGCCACAACCTTCTGTACCCAAAAGATCCCATCTTGGGGCCTTTTCTGGAGCTCCACCGGAGGAGGCATTGATTACGGAGGGCCTCTACATCAACTCCATCGCCATTCCGACGATGTGTGAGTAGTTTACCTCATACCTTCGGGTCCAGAGCTAGTAGCTAGATGGCTTCTTCTCTCTCTTTGGATCTCAATAGAAAGTTCTCCTCGATTCTCTTGGAGATCTATTTGATGTAATCTTCTTTTGTGGTGTGTTTGTCGAGATCCGATGAATTGTGGGTTTATGATCAAGTTTGTCTATGAACAATATTTGAATCTTCTATGAATTCGTTTATGTATGATTGGTTATCTTTGCAAGTCTCTTCGAATTATCAGTTTGGTTTGGCCTACTAGATTGATCTTTATTGCAATGGGAGAAGTGCTTAGCTTTGGGGTCAATCTTGCGGTGCTCGATCCCAGTGACAGAAAGGGAAACGACACGTATTGTATTGTTGCCATCGAGGATAAAAAGATGGGGTCTATATCATATTGCATGAGTTTATCCCTCTACATCATGTCATCTTGCTTAAGGTGTTACTTTGTTCTTATGAACTTAATACTCTAGATGCATGCTAGATAGCGGTCGATGTGTGGAGTAATAGTAGTAGATGCAGGCAGGAGTCGGTATACTTGTCACGGACGTGATGCCTATATACATGATCATACCTAGATATTCCCATAATTATTCGCTTTTCTATCAATTGCTCGACAGTAATTTGTTCACCCACCGTAATACTTATGCTATCTTGAGAGAAGCCACTAGTGAAACCTATGGCCCCCGGGTCTATTCTCCATCATACAAGTTTCCAATCCATTTTATTTTGCAATTTTTACTTTCAATCTATATCATAAAAATACCAAAAATATTTATCTTATTATTATCATCTCTATCAGATCTCACTCTTGCAAGTGGCGTGAAGGGATTGACAACCCCTTTATCGCGTTGGTTGCGAGGTTCTTATTTGTTTGTGTAGGTACGAGGTGACTCACGCGTGGTCTCCTACTGGATTGATACCTTGGTTCTCAAAAACTGAGGGAAATACTTACGCTGCTTTGCTGCGTCACCCTTTCCTCTTCAAGGGAAAACCAACGCATGCTCAAGAGGTAGCAGCTGCCGAGCTAGGAATTGATCCTCGGGCCAGTTTTGCAAATCGACCTGAGTCTCAGGGGCTACCAGGATCAGCAGTTTTATGTTTTCCTTCAGGTGCATCTCGGGTTTTAGATCAACACACACCTTGTGGACTACTGGATATACATATACTGGCTATATATCTCGGCAGAGAATAAAGTGCACCAATCAAAAATATTCACAAAAAATCAGCCCGCGGTCGGGGTGGTGCACCACCTCGGAAGCAGTCCGGCATAAAGCTCGGGCGCAAGTGGCTGGCTCCATAGAGGGCATTTCCGGCATTGAGCTCGGCTGAATTCGTTCAATATTTTAAAAGAGCGAGGTAGTTTGCGACACCTTGGACGGTGACCATCGTTGGAGCTTAGAAGTGGTCTGGCATAAAGCTCGGATTCGAACGGCTCGTTCCATAGAGAACTTTTCAGCGTTAAACTCGGATAACCTCCTTCAAACTTTTTCAAGCCAAGGTGATCTATGACACCTCGGATATAGTCCGACATTGGAGCTCGGACATAATCTGGCATTGGAGCTCGGGTGCAAGAGGACACCGTTGCACAGGAACAACTTCAAACCCGAGGTGTGGCATAAAAAAATAACAAGGCATTGATAAAGGCCGAGAATTTAAAGGGGCTCCTCGGATACCCGACGTGTAAACTCTTCAGATTCACTTCGGCGATCCTCAAGATCTAAGATGAGAAGATTTGTTGAACCAGTTTTCAAGACCGACGACCAAAGAAGAAGAGTAGTTCGAAAGAACCAAGGAGCATCCACAACTTGAAGACCGGTTCAGAGGGCTACTGACGGTGTCCTGGACTAGGGGTACTCACCACATGGTCTCCCAACCAGCTGAATCGAGCCGAGGACCCCCATGATGATTTACTAATGGGCCACTTGGGGCAGCCCATGCCGAATACAAGGAGGATTCCACAAGACTTGGTGCACAAGACAAGGACTCCTCTAAACCCTAGGCCTAGGGTGCATATATAAACCGAGGCCAGGCTAGTCAATGGATAATCTCATATTCATTAGATCAATCTCGTGGTAGATACATGTACTCTGTACTACACCCCATATGGATACAATCAAAAGCAGGACGTAGGGTTTTACCTCCATCAAGAGGGCCCAAACCTGGGTAAAATCTCGTGTCCATGTTACCATCTCTCCAAGACACCTAGCTTAGGACCCCTACTACGAGACACGCCGGATTTAACACCGACACCCGACTCATCACATTGTAATGAGCCGGCCCTTGGGGGCTACCAATTGGTCCTGTCAAAAATTCAAGGTACACAAGTCTTAATCCATTATATTGAAAGGTCCACTACTCAGTTGGTAGAGTACAAGGCTCTTAACCTTATGGACGTGGGTTCAAGCCCTACGATGAAGGCCACATCATATGATGTTATTTTCAAATTAAGTATATATAAAGTCCCAACTCAGTATTATCTTACTGAGCCGACCCTTGGGGGCTACACATTGTTGTTCAAGTCTACATGATCATATCTACGTAGTCCCTGCTCATTATTGCATAATGACCCGACCCTTGGGGGCTATACACTGGTTGAAGTTTTTATGGGCATCAGGCAATTACAAGTCCCAGGTTGCTGCAAGCATGACAACCCGGCACTTGGGGGCTACATATATGAAGTATTCAGTCTTTACTAGTGATTGAGATGAACAACATGGATTTCTTCAAAGTGGAAGTATTTATGTTGAAGCAAGTCTTAAGTCATCACTTTGTTCTGCTCAAGACTTGGGGGCTACAGGTAATATGGATATAAGGGAGAAAAATCTTCAAATTCTCAGTTTTGAGCAAACTAGATTGACCCGGTGTCTGTAACAATTATGACCCGGCGTCGGCAACAATTATGACCCGGCGTCAGCAACAATTATGACTCGGCATCATTTGTTTATAACCCGACATTTTTGGTAATCATGAATTGGCAAGATCTACATCTTTAAGCCGGCTGAAAATCAGATGAGTATTTCAAGTCCAATATTTTTAAACATTGGGAGCTGAATCAAATGAATTATTCTTCATATATTTCTGTGAGAAACCAATGTCATCAGATTGATTATGAAGTTGGTCTATTGACCCGGACTTTCCAGAAGAAAGAAATGACAAGGACTTAAGGATGATCAGGTGCCGGCTTACAAGAATGTTTTAACCCGAAGCACAACCTGTCAAATTTGTTCTTGTGTTTATTTTGCAGGATCAGTTTAACATGGATAAATCCAAATTAAACTGGGGGCTAATGTCGGGGATATACCCCGCAGTATGACCCGGCCGGACTTGGCGACTCACTGGTGACCCGGCCGGACTTGGTGACTCACTGGTGACCCAGCCGGACTTGGCCGTTCAGTGATGACCTGCCTGGATCTCTCCATTCACTGATGACCCGTCAGAGCCAGGTGACTCATTGATGACCCGGCAGGCGGGTTAGAGGACCGACAAGACCCCGGAGGTCCAGAAGGCTCAAGGCCCAGAAGGCCGGCTTACGTTATGGTAGTCCGGCTTAAGAGGAAAGCATAAGGAATATTCCCTTACAAAGGAAGCAAGACTAGGACTCCACTTGTAATAAAGTAATTGTTGACACCAGATTTTGGCACGGCCAAGAACTTAATTAAGATGGCCTTAAATGGGAAGTGCTCAAAGTGAGAAATTTCCGTATCGTCAAAAGGAAAAACTTTGATATTTAGGCCATAGTCATTCGGTCTCATCTCTAAGGCCGAAGTTGTGTTCGAAGTACTATTTTGTATTCAGGACACTATTCGGCTGATTATGTCCCCAAGATGGCCTCATATGGGAAAAGTTTCTACACATATTGTCTTCGTCTCGTCGAAATGATCGATTTCGATATAAAGATCGTCTCAATCCGAGGTCATATGCAAAAGTTAGAGCCCGCACAACGCGACCCTCCAGTGAGCAAAAATATGACGCCCGGAACCAGACAAATATGTGGGTATGATAGATGTGCTGTGTGAATAATTAGCTGTCTTGCATGAGCGATTTGACCCTCGAGATGACCTCTGATGAAAAAACGTTCAACATGAAAGTTGTTCGTCTCATCGGAATGGTCAAGATTGCTTTTGGGCTCGTTTCCATCCGAGGTTGCTTACCACCTCAAAAAAGACTCACAGTATGCAGCAAGTTTTAGACCGAACAGTTTTGGAAAGTTCAGACAAAATCAATCCGAATTTGACTAGGGTTTTGGACGTGAATCCAAGCCTTTTCCTTGCACGGAAAGTCTAGCCCCCTCTTATCTACCTAAGGGGTGACGGCCGATTGAACAACACCAATCGAACAAACACATCTACTACTTTTTCGTGTTCATCTACTTTTTATCTCTCCTTTGTATCTTTCTTCTCGTTCTTCGCTAGTTCTTCATGCTGGAGGGCTGCGGATCCACGAGGCTCTAGGGGCGAGCAAATCGACCTGGAGCAGCCCATAGCTGCCGCGAGCCCTGATGGGGTCCCTCCCGGGAAAACGGGGCTTCGGGTCTACAAAAGCATCTGCCGGTTGTCCTGCGTATCATGTTACCGGTCAGATCTCCTTCGACGCGAGCTGTGGTGCATCACCCCCGTCGTCGAGGGTACACGGTGACGTGTTCTTGTGCGAACACACTTTTTGGCGACTCCACTGGGGACGAAGCTTTGAACGGTCTCTGGCCCGTTCTTGCTACGAAGAGATCGTCATCTAGGGTTTGCAATCTACAAAGGTAACATGAATACCCAATTCACTTATGTAGATGCAAATAATGCATATGTTGTTGCTAGATTGTTTAATGAGCATAATGTATCGGCTAGCCCTAGCTTTATCAATCATGCATCTAATTATGTGCAAGAGCCGATGCAACAAAATCTCCATGCTTCTACCTCATATAATTTTAGCAACATGGAACATATGTATACGAACTCCCATGCATCGGCAGCCCCACAAATCCATATGCCGATGAACAACATGATGAGTTCTGTTAATCAAGTTGAAACACTTCACATAGGAACTTCTGATAGTATGCAACAAAGTGTTTCACGTTTTTATTCATTGGCAACTAGCTTGCAATATGTTAATCAAAACATGCGTGGATACGGGAATTGTCCATGCTACTACTAGTTATCCGGCCAATTACCCTCAATCATCATATGCTACACCTCATGCTACTAATTGTTTGGCACCATATGCAACTACGGGTATTCATAATTCGGCTTCGCACCTTCACACTAATAGCCGAATAAGTGAAAATTCTATAGGATCACATGTGTCTTCACCTAGTATCGTAGCATACAATGTTTCCCCTGCAAAATTACAGAATTTTGGTGACATATCGTTACCATAAGAGTCTAAAAGTGTCAGGGGGCAATTCTATCCAGATTGGGTCATTAAGAAAAATCTTACGTCTTTTTGGGACGAATGCAATGTTGTTCTACATGAATTAATAAAAGAGGTAAAGCCTATTAATTCTGCTGCAATTCAAGCTAGATTATGTCAAAAAGAGAAAGCATTGGGTGTGGATAGAATTATCAAAAAAGATGGTGATTCGGATAACAAAGTTAATTCGGCTATTGAAAAGACCGAATCAAATATTACGTATGCCGAATCTATTCTAGAAAAACAGGATGACAAGGTGTTGGGGAGCTATTCGAAAGAGGAACAACCTATCGTTCAAGTAACGCAACCATCATGCTCTCCCAACGTGTTTGAAAAGGTATGTCTACCAAGTGATTTACCTATCTTCCGATTTGGTCGCAACTTTATTGTTGATGCTTCTATAAGAGAAATTCTCATAAGTAATTTTGAAAGACCAATGACGAAGGGAAATTTACTTGTTAGCAATAAAACTGTTATAGAACATATCGGTCAGTCTATTGTGCCATTTATAAAGACCGATAGGTACCTATTATTGCAGCCAAAGTTTTCCCCATTGATTTATCAAAATTTCATATCTAATTGGGCATCTTTGCTAGTTTCTTACTTGGCTTGCACTTGGTCTCAACTGAGACATGTGTATTCTAACTATTTTCGTTTCAGAAATTTAAAGCCAAGGTCAAATTCTTTTGAATAATCCGATGCTAATATAATATCTTATCCAAATACATCGAAGATAGGGTGTAAAACACAATGCATAGCCAATGGGGAGATTCTAAATCTGAACCATTCGTTTGCTCAACTCCAAAGCCGTTTGCACACCAAGATCGGCTAGAAAATAAGAAGTATACCTTCAATTCAAGCATGTGTAATCAAATATTTGATTTGTTGCTGAAAAATAATTACATTAGAGTTCTTGATCACCATGTGAAGCCATCAATCCAAGGACGAATGTATTACAAGTTGCATGATTCGTCCAAGCATAATTTTGAGGATTGCAACATGTTTCCTCAAATAGTTAAATCGGCCATTGATAAAGGACGATTAAAATTTGTTGAAACACCAAGGGATGACCAGTCTATTCTGATTGGTCCTAATGGAAAAAGGTTTTTGAATCGGCTGCTTCAAGACGATTCCTTTAAAGATGAGAAGGTAAAAACTACAGGTGATGGGATCAAGCTTTCAAGTAAAAAAGTTGTTCAAGAGCACAATGAAAATATTCTTGAAGGCATGAGTTCTATCAAAGATACAATGAAGACGCCAAGGACTGGGGGGCAACAAGAAAATCCAAAGATCGATGCAAGTCAAGACAAAGGAGATAAAGGCCACAATAAGCACAAGTGCAAGAAATCCAAGGTCACTTTTGCACAATTATTAGATAAATATCAAAAGAAGAGTGAAGAGAAAAGTGCTTATCGGCCAACTAATGGAAAAGCATCAAGATCACCCCCCTAGGCGCAAACCCGAGGATTGGTATTGGAAAAATGAGAATTCTAATGCGGTATATTCATATCCATATTTTGTGCCGCCAATGCCAATGCCATGGATACCTTCCTATGATCATGTAAATTCATATCCATCGTGGGACAAGTATGATACAAGGGTGTATTCTTCATCTTATTTTAGACCATCTCACAAACATTATGCAGCTCCAAAAAGATCAACATTTGAACAATCACATATCAAAGACCGTTTCAATCATAAGGAATCGGTCCGGAGCTCAAGGAACAAGAAAGAGGTGGCCAAACAAATTTATCGTGTTAAAAAAGATGGTTGTAAGAGTGCTACTTTAGATTTGATCTCAAATGAGAAGGAGCCTATTAAAGTATTGACATTGGCTACTAATGGCGATGAGGCAAGTCAATCAAGTACCAAATCTGAAGAGAAGAAGTTGAGAGTGCACAAGGTAGAACAAGAATTGCCATTGCTTCAAACAAAATCGCAACCGGGGTGCCCACTCGGCTTATCTTATTGGCAAAAAAAGAAATTACAAAAACTTAGTGCACAAGAACTTAAAGAAAGGAACATGGCATGGGTTCCCAAAGTAAATACTCAAAAGAAGAACGGTGTGCAAGCTTCCATTGCAAGAAGTGCGACAAAGGTAAAGAAGGAAAAGAGTGAAAATTATGAACGACCAAGCCGAAGGTTTCAACGTCCTCAGTGCACACATTATCCACATTCTCCAACTATGCTATTTATGCTGATGGAATGGAATTCATCCTCAGGTATGACTGGTTACCCTCCATGGACTTACTTTAATCCAGGGACGCAATATAATTTCTTACATCATGCAAGGGTTTTACCACATCATCATTGATTTGATTAGCTGCATTTTATTGCTGATCCATATGGCCGATATAAAATTATCGCCCTAAGCATAAACATGGCCGATAGAGAAATTATCGCCCTAAGCACATAAAATGGCCGATGGAGTGTTGAAATCGTCCTTAGGAAAAGCATCATGCAAATTATTTTTCGGCACACAAGTTTGCCGAAAAACAGGGGGGCATGTGTTGACACCAGATTTTGGCACGGCCAAGAACTTAATTAAGATGGCCTCAAATGGAGAAGTGCTCAAAGTGAGAAAGTTCCGTATCATCAAAAGGAAAAACTTAGATATTTGGGCCATAGTCATTCGGTCTCATCTCTAAGGCCGAAGTTGTGTTCGAAGTACTATTTTGTATTCATAACACTATTCGGCTGATTATCCCCCCAAGATGGCCTCATATGGGAAAAGTTTCTACACGGATTGTCTTCGTCTCGTCGAAACGATCGATTTCAATATAAAGATCGTCTCAATCCGAGGTCATATGCAAAAGTTACAGCCCCCACAGCGCGACCCTCCAGTGAGCAAAACTATGACGCCCGGAACCAGACAAATATGTGGATATGATAGATTGCTGCGTGAATAATTAGCTGTCTTGCACGAGCGATTTGACCCTCGAGATGACCTCTGATGAAAAAACGTTCAACATGAAAGTTGTTCGTCTCGTCGAAACGGTCAAGATTGCTTTTGGGCTCGTTCCATCCGAGGTCAGTTACCACCTCAAAAAAGACCCACAGTATGCAGCCAGTTTTAGACCGAACAGTTTTGGAAAGTTCGGACAAAATCAATCCGAATTTGACTAGGGTTTTGAACGTGAATCCAAGCCTTTTCCTTGTAGGAAAGTCCAGCCCCCTCTTATATACCTAAGGGGTGACGGCCGATTGAACAACACCAATCGAACAAACACATCTACTACTTTTTCGTGTTCATCTACTTTTTATCTCTCCTTTGTATCTTTCTTCTCGTTCTTCGCTAGTTCTTCATGTTGGAGGGCTGCGGATCCACGAGGCTCTAGGGGCGAGCGAATCGACCTGGAGCAGCCCATAGCCGCCGCGATCCCTAACGGGGTCCCTCCCGGGCAAACGGGGCTTCGGGTCTACAAAAGCATCTGCCGGCTGTCCTGCGTATCGCGCTGCCGGTCAGATCTCCTTCGACGCGAACTGCGGTGCATCACCCCCGGCGTCGAGGGTACATTGTGACGTGTTCGTGTGCGAACAATAATCCTAATCCAACTAGGACTAGTCATGTAAGCCGCCCCTTCAACTTATATAAGGAGGGGTAGGGCACCCCAAGTGGAGGAAGGGGGACAAGTTCCAGAAGGTTTCACAAGTTAGGTTTAGACAGACAAGTCAATAGCTCTCGAGATAGAGCCCTCTTGTAATCGTGATCATCATCATCAATATCAATGAAGCAGGATGTAGGCTTTTACCTCCACCGTGAGGGGCCGAACCTGGGTAAAACCTCGCGTCTCTCATCTCGTTCAACCCCTCTCAAGCTACCACATAGATGTGTTGGCCTCACGACTAAGTCCTTTTCACGAGGACATCTACCGTGACAATTCCACGACAATACCTGTCCACCAGAAACATTCCTTCAAGTCCAAATACATCTTGGTGTTGCCTGGGTGGATCGAGTAAGGAGAATCATGAGCCTCCAGAAGTATTAACTTCCTGATCTCTGGGTCATTGGGCACATAGATGCGATCCTGAAACCATAAAGTTCCATGTTCATCCTCATGAAAACTTTTGGCCTTTCCTTTACTCATCTTTTCTTTTATCTATGCAATTTCCTTGTCAAATCTTCTGGGCTTCACTGATCTTTCCCAACAAAGTGGACTGAATTTCCAAGGCTACAACAAAACCTCCCGGAACTATCTTCAAGCGAAGTTCTCGGAGATCATCGGCTAACTCCTGAGGTAATCCTCCGGTTATGAGAGTATTGACATAACTCTTGCGGCTCAAAGCATCTGCCACGACATTGGCCTTTCCGGGATGATAATGCAGTTTCATGTCATAATCCTTTATAAGCTCCAACCATCCCCTATGCATGAGGTTCAACTCCTTCTGCATGAAGATATACTTCAAACTTTTATGATCCGTGTAAACATCACAACGATTTCCGATAAGAAAATGTCTCCAGGTCTTGAGAGCATGCACTACGACTGCTAACTCCAAATCATGCGTGGCATACTTCAGCTCATGAGGTCGAAGTCGACGTGAGGCATATGAAACGACTCCTCCTTCTTGCATAAGAACGCCTCCAAGTCCCTGTTGGGAAGCATCGCAATATACTTGGAAATCCTTGCGTATATTCGGAAGAATTAACACTGGGGTTGTAACCAAACGTTTCTTCAACTCCTGAAAACTAGCCTCACAATCCTCAGTCCATTTAAACTTGGTGTTCTTCTTCAATAACTCCGTCATGGGCTTCGCAATCTTGTAAAAATTCTCAATAAATCTCTGGTAATATCCTGCGAGTCCAAGGAAATTGCGTATCTCTCCAACTGAGGTGGGTGCAATCCATTCGGTGACAGATTGAACCTTGGAAGGGTCTACTCCTATACCTTCTCCTGATATAACATGTCCGAGGAATCTGACTTCCTTCAACCAAAACTCACATTTGTTGAACTTGGCATATAGCTGATGTTCCCTGAGCTTCTCGAGAACCAAGCGCAAATGTTCCTTGCGTTCTTCTTCATTCTTCAAGTACACCAATATATCATCAATGAACACCACAACAAACTTATCCAAGAACTCCATGAACACCTTATTCGTCATACTCATAAAGTAGGCAGGGGCGTTAGTCAAACCAAAAGACATGACCGTGTACTCATATAGCCCATACCTTGTGGTAAACGTTGTCTTGGGTATATCCTGTTCTCACATCTTTAGCTGGTGATATCCTGATCGAAGATCGATCTTGGAGAAAACTTTAGCTCCCTGCAGCTGGTCAAACAAATCATTGATCATCGGTAGAGGATATTTGTTCTTGATCTTCACCTCATTCAATGCACGATAATCAACAACCATTCTCAAGGATCCATCCTTCTTCTCAACTAGAAGCACTGGGGCTCCCCATGGTGATGAATTTGGTCGAATATAACCTTTCCTCAATAACTCCTTAATCTGCTTCTTAATTTCCTCCAGATCATTTGTGGGCATCTGATACGGTCTCTTGGATATTGGTCTGGTGCATGGCAACAGCTCAATCAAAAACTCTATGTCTCGGTCTGGTGGCATGCCTGGTAATTCCTCCGGGAATACATCGGGATAGTCCTTCACAACTGGCACTTCCTCCTGAACAACTCCCGAGAGTGAATTTACTTGAGTCCTCCTTGGCGCATGCCTAGACACATACTTGATCTGTTTTCCCTCTGGGGTGGTGAGAAGAATTGACTTACTAGCACAATCGATGGTTCCCCCATACTTGGATAGACAATCCATGCCTAGTATCACATCCAATCCTTGTGATTCCAGAATAATGAGATCTGTGGGAAAAGCGTGCCTACCTATGGTTAACTACAACTGAAAACATCCCTGGCTAGCCATATACTCCGCTCCTGGTGAGCTTACTAACATAGGTGTCTTAAGGGCTATGGTTGGCAACTTAAACTTGTCCACAAATCCCCTTGATATGCATGAATGCGATGCACCAGTGTAAAAAAGAACAAGGGTTGTAAATGACTTAATCAAAAACTTATATTACCAGTAACTGCATCAGGCTATTCGTCAACTTCCTCCACGTTGACGTGATTCACCTGCCCTCTGGTGAAGGGATTGGGCTTATTTCCTAAGCTTCCATTGCCATTACCATTATTTTCCCCAGGACAGTCATTGGCGTAGTGTTCAGTCGTCCCGCACTTGAAACAAGTAATGTTACTTAGATCCTTCTTGGTAGGGGTGGCTGGGTTGGAACGACTCTGACTGATGTTTCCTCCACTCCCATTTCCATTCTTAGGGCCACTGTGGTTGTGTGAATTTCCTCCATTGTGAGAATGGCCTCCATGGATATGCCCTCCATGGGTATGAGTGTGTCCTCCTGAGTACGGGGGATAGCGGGGTTTCTACTGAGCTCCAGAGTTGTACTTCCCATGTCCATACTTCCGCTTGCGGTTCTCTATCTGCTGCTGCTTGCCGTCAATCATGAGGGCCCTATCTACCAGCTCCTGGTAGTTGGTGAATATTGCCACCGTCAACTGCATACGCGGCTCATCATTCAGTCCTTTAAGAAACTTCTTTTGCTTCGTGGCATCTATGGCCACATCATCTGGGGCGTAGCATGCTAACTTGCTGAACTCATCCACGTATCGCACCACAGTACGATTCCCCTGGCGTAAGTTGCAGAACTCATGCTTCTTCAAACTCATGGCTCTAGCTGAGACATGTGCGATGCGGAAGGCCTGCTGAAACTGATCCCATGTAACATTGGCCACAGGGAAGGTGGTGGTGTAGTTCTCCCACCATGAGGTTGCGGGTCCATCAAGCTGATGTGCGGCAAAATGCACCTTCTCTGCATTCGTGCAACCAGCAGTTGTTATCTCTCTTCCGATCTTGCGGAGCCAATCATCAGCAACAATCGGCTCGGTGCTGCTAGAGAACACCGGTGGATTCAACCTTAGGAAACGGGCTAGGTTGTCAACTGGGGGTGGTGGCGGTGGGTTGTTGTTGTTGTTGTTGTTGTTGTTGCCTTGGTTCTGGACGAGCAACTGCATCAAGGCATTCTACTGTTGGATCAACTAGGTGAGCTCCGGCGGGAAAATGAATCCGGGGTCACATCTCGGAGGCATCTGATAGGTTAGAGGGGTGAGAACAGAATAGAATAGGGTCTAATGAGAGATTTCACTACCCATATGCACATGAGACAAACATATTCAATCCACACCACTCAATTCAAACAAGATTCATACAATCGATCTAAGCTACTATTACAAGATCTCGCGAATGATTTCTAACTACTTGGAAGGATTCTAATAGTAATATGGTGGTCGACTAGAAATTTTGATCGGTGGAAGACTCCATAATATCTGCTCCAACTTCGTTTAAAAATCATCACTGTCTTTTTCATCATCACTGTCGGTGTCTGTGTCATCCAGTATGATGTAGTCTTCAGAACAAATGTCCACTTTAGGTTCTGGTTTCACCACAGATATTCCTATCTTCTTCCTCAGGTCTTCATTCTGCTCCAGTAGCACAGCAATTCCCTCTTTGTATCCATTGCGAGTTGCCTTGAGTTCCTCTTCTAGTTCCATATTTCGGCTCATCACCTTCTTAGTATCTATCATGTTAGCGCACATCTGATTCTCATATCGACGAATGTGTTGGATCATCTCTTGTATGTAGGCCGCAATAGATCCATCTTTCCTGGTGCGGATCATCTCCCATTGCTCATCCTAGCGTCCACATATTTGATAGACGGTGTCTTTAAGATCCTTGTTGTACACCTCGCCTATGCATCCAATGGTGATGTGGGCGGCCATACTCTTTCCTAAGCTCCAGGTTGGTGCATCAAAGGAAAACTCGATGGGCTCGGTAATTGGTGCAAAAGTCCTTCCAGGAACACGAACTTGAATCGTCCAGCACTCCTCTTTTGGTAAATTTGCAGTGAAGGCTCCGGTGAAGCTTGGTATGCCGATGTTCAGGTATTTAGTGACTTCCTTCAAGTGTCGTCTGAAAGGGGTGTCGTCATCCGGCTGAGTGAACTTGTTCATGGGGTCCGACATCTAAAGAGTAGAAATAGAGAAGAATTATAAATGAATAGAGAAGAGTATCTCGTGGCTTTTTCCCGCGTCCTACAGTCAGCGTGTGCTCTGATACCATCTTGTAGCGACCTGATCCCAATGGATCGAAGTCTCTGTGCTTAAGTGTCATCCTTGGATCGGTATGCTGACAGACACAGTACTCAAGGAATTATAACAGAGTTCAATCACACACTTATTACATCGAGGTCCTCATAAAGAGTATTTATTACAATAATATGGCTGAAGGCCATCTAACAAAAATAATTGCGGAATCTTCAAAGATAAATGAGTCCATCCAACTCCACAGCAAAACTAAGTGCAAGACAACAACCTATCGCACCTTAATCCTCGCCTAAAAACTCTGCAACATGAGACGTTGCAGCCATGTAGGTCAGCACATGGAATATGCTGGTAAGATCACACTATAGATCAATGATGAATGATAACTATCTCTACATGCATATTTGGCTGGTGGAGGCTCTAAGTTTAACATTTGGATAAAGCTAATTTTTTCCTACAACAAAGGAAAAAAATTATTTACTACCAAGTTTATGCCATTATTGAGAAGGTTCCTCCAACTCAATCCCAAAATTACCATTTATAAAATAATAACCCAACAAATTCATTAAGTAAAGTGATGATATCAGCCAATAATTCAAATACCAGAAACTCAAAATGTCCATAACCGGGGACACGGTAAATCATGATTTGTTTGTACACTCTATAGAGGTTTGCGCACTTTTCCCCACAAGACTCAACCGCATCCATGATCGGAAGATCAAGGCATAGCCTTTCTGAAGAGGTCCCCTTAACCGATAGATAGGCCGATACACCTACAATTCCCCTACATCTGCTAGCCCATCCTGGAAAGGTTTCCCACAACTTACTTAACTATGCCAGAGCCCATAATGGCTTGTGGCTGCACACGGAAGTTTCTAGGCATGAAATATCATATGATCCCTTTGAGCCTGGGTGGCATTCCATAGGATGATCACACGGGTACCCCCGGATCTCCTAGGATAACACTGGATTCCCCAGGTGCCCGCAACCAATCCACCCAGATGTGTATTAAAGTAGCCACCTTAAGTTTCCCTTAGTTATTATCTCTCACAACTTGCATGATTCTCACATACCAATTCCCGTCTACGAGCATGGCTAAGCAATATGAGCATAACGTATATTCCCGGGGTATGAACCATAGAGAAGTTGGAATACAGTAGGTTTAACACCAATATAAATAAAGAATGAATTCATTACAGTACCTTGAAGTGGTGGTTTGTTTTCTTATACTAACGGAGCTCATGAGATTTTCTGTTGAGTTTTGTGTTGTGAAGTTTTCAAGTTTTTGGGTAAAGGTTTGATGGATTTTGGACTAAGGAGTGGCAAGAGCCTAAGCTTGGGGATGCCCATGGCACCCCAAGGTAAAATTCAAGGAAAACCAAAAGCCTAAGCTTGGGGATGCCCCGGAAGGCACCCCCTCTTTCGTCTTCGTCCATCGGTAACTTTACTTGAGGCTATATTTTTATTCACCACATGATATGTGTTTTGCTTGGAGCGTCTTGTATGATTTGAGTCTTTGCTTTTTAGTTTACCACAATCATCCTTGCTGTACACACCTTTTGGAGAGACACACATGAATCGGAATTTATTAGAATGAGCTAGATAATTTTGCTCTAGTGCTTCACTTATATCTTTTTAAGAGCACGGTGGTGGTTTTATTTTATAGAAATTATTGATCTCTCATGCTTCACTTATATCAATTTGAGAGTCTTTTAGAACAGCATGGTAATTTGCTTTGGATATAAAATTAGTCCTAATATGATAGGCATCCAAGATGGGTATAATAAAAACTTTCGTATAAAGTGCATTGAATACTATGAGAGGTTTGATACTTGATGATTGTTTTGAGATATGAATATGGTAATATTAGAGTCATGCTAGTTGAGTAGTTGTGAATTTGAGAGATACTTGTGTTAAAGTTTGTGATTCCCGTAGTATGCACGTATGGTGAACCGTTATGTGATGAAGTCAGAGCATGCTTTATTTATTGATTGTCTTCCTTATGAGTGGCGGTCGGGGACGAGCGATGGTCTTTTCCTACCAATTATCCCCCTAGGAGCTTGCGCGTAGTACTTTATTTCTATAACTAATATATTTTTGCAATAAGTATGTGAATTCTTTATGACTAATGTTGAGTCCATGGATTATACGCACTCTCACCCTTCCACCCTTGCTAGCCTCTCTAGTACTGCACAACTTTCACCGGTACCATAAACCCACCATATATCTTCCTCAAAATAGCCACATACCTACCTATTATGGCATTTCCATAGCCATTCCGAGATATATTACCATGAAACTTTCCACCATTCCGTTTATTATGACACACTTCATCATTGTCATATTGCCTTGCATGATCATGTAGTTGACATCATATTTGTGGCAAAGCCACCGTTCATAATTCTTTCATACATGTCACTCTTGATTCATCGCATATCCCGGTACACCGCTGGAGGCATTCACATAGAGTCATATTTTTGTTCTATTATCGAGTTGTAATTCTTGAGTTGTAAGTAAATAAAAGTGTGATGATCATCATTATTAGAGCATTGTCCTAGTAAGGAAAGGATGATGGAGACTATGATTCCCCCACAAGTCTGGATGAGACTCTGGACGAAAAAAAAGAGGCCATAAAAAATAAAAAGGCCCAAATAAAAAAATAAAAAAGAGAGAAGGGACAATACTACTATCCTTTTACCACACTTGTGCTTCAAAGTAGCACCATGATCTTCATGATAGAGAGTCTCCTATGTTGTCACTTTCTTATACTAGTGGGAATTTTTCATTATAGAACTTGGCTTGTATATTCCAATGATGGGCTTCCTCAAAATGCCCCAGGTCTTCGTGAGCAAGCAAGTTGGATGCACACCCATTTAGTTTATTTTTAAGCTTTCATACACTTATAGCTCTAGTGCATCCGTTGCATGGCAATCCCTACTCACTCACATTGATATCTATTGATGGGCATCTCCATAGCCTGTTGATATGCCTAGTTGATGTGAGACTATCTTCTCCTTTTTTTGTCTTCTCCACAACCACCATTCTATTCCACCTATAGTGCTATATCCATGGCTCACGCTCATGTATTGCGTGAAGATTGAAAAAGGTTGAGAACGTCAAAAGTATGAAACAATTGCTTGGCTTGTCATCGGGGTTGTGCATGATTTAAATATTTTGTGTGGTGAAGATAGATCATAGCCAGACTATATGATTTTGTAGGGATAACTTTCTTTGGCCATGTTATTTTGAGAAGACATAATTGCTTAGTTAGTATGCTTGAAGTACTATTATTTTTATGTCAATATTAAACTTTTATCTTGAATCTTGCGGATCTGAACATTCATGCCACAATAAATAGAATTACTTTGAAAAATATGTTAGGAAGCATTCCACATCAAAAGTTCTGTTTTTATCATTTACCTACTCGAGGACGAGCGGGAATTAAGCTTGGGGATGCTTGATACATCTCCAATGTATCTATAATTTTTTATTGTGCCATGCTACTATATTATCTGTTTTGGATGTTTAATGGGCTTTGTTATGCACTTTTATATTATTTTTGGGACTAACCTATTAACCGAAGGCCCAGTGCAAATTGATGTTTTTTGCCTATTTCAGTGTTCCATAGAAAAGGAATATCAAACGGAATCCATATGGAATGAAACCTTCACGAGGATCTTTTTGGAACAAACATGATCCAGGAGACTTGGAGTGGATGTCAAGGAAGCAGCGAGCGGTCACGAGGTAGGAGGGCGCGCCCAGGGGGCCAAGCGCGCCCCCACCCTCGTAGGCCCCTCGCAGCTCCACCGACCTACTTCTTTCGCCTATATATACTCATATACCCTGAAAACATCCAGGAGCACCACGAAACCCCATTTCCACCGCCGCAACCTTCTGTACCCGTGAGATCCCATCTTGGGGCCTTTTCCGGCGCTCTGCCGAGGGGGGAATCGATCATGGAGGGCTTCTACATCAAGACCATAGCCTCTCCAATGATGTGTGAGTAGTTTACCACAGACCTTCAGGTCCATAGTTATTAGCTAGATGGCTTCTTCTCTCTCTTTGGATCTCAATACAAAGTTCTCCTCGATTCTCTTGGAGATCTATTCGATGTAATTCTTTTTGCAGTGTGTTTGTAGAGATCCGATGAGTTGTGGGTTTATGATCAAGATTATCTATGAACAATATTTGGTTCTTCTCCAAATTCTTATATGCAAGATTTAAATATCTTTGCAAGTCTCTTCGAATTATCAGTTTGGTTTGGCGTACTAGATTGATCTTTCTTGCAATGGGAGAAGTTCTTAGCTTTGGGTTCAATCTTGCGGTGTCCTTTCCCAGTGACAGTAGGGGCAGCAAGGCACGTATTTTATTGTTGCCATCAAGGATAAAAAGGTGGGGTTTATATCATATTGCTTGAGTTTATCCCTCTACATCATGTCATCTTGCCTAATGCGTTACTCTGTTCTTATGAACCTAATACTCTAGATGCATGCTAGATAGCGGTCAATGTGTGGAGTAATAGTAGTAGATGTAGAATCGTTTCAGTCTACTTGTCACGGACATGATGCCTATATACATGATCATGCCTAGATATTCTCATAACTATTCGCTTTTCTATCAATTGCTTGACAGTAATTTATTCACCCACCGTAGATTATGCTATCTTGAGAGAAGCCACTAGTGAAACCTATGGCCCCCGGGTCTATTCTCCATTATATTATTCCCCCGTTAACTAGTTATTTCTGTCGTCGTTTATCTTGTAATCTTTACTTTTCAATCTATACAACAAAAATACCAAAAATATTTATCTTATTATCTTTATCAGATCTCACTTTTGCAAGTGGCCATGAAGGGACTGACGACCCCTTTATCGCGTTCGTTGCAAGGTTCTTGATTGTTTGTGTAGGTACGAGGGACTTGCCTGTAGTCTCCTACTAGATTGATACCTTGGTTCTCAAAAAGTGAGGGAAATACTTAAGATACTTTGCTGCATCACCCCTTTCCTCTTCAAGGGAAAACCAACGCATGCTCAAGAGGTAGCAGTAACTAATGCATAAAAACTGGGTCATAAAGGGTATGATCAAACTGTAACTTGCCTTGCTAACGATTGGTAAAACCTAGAGATTTGTAGTAACAAGCTCTGCACTCCGGAAAATCTATCGTAGACATAAGCACTCAATCATAAGATTCGAAGAAAAGATCTCGGAAAATTTCGAAAATAGGCAAATAACTCTTGCAAATAGAAAACAATTCTCAACAGTATTAAAATTATGTGTATTAGTTCTTAATAGGAAGTTTACATCAAGAGCTTCGATTTGCAAAAAGAATCAACCAAATCGGAATACGAAACTCAAGTTACGATCAAAAGAAGTTCAAATTCAAATCTATTTGAAATCAAATTTTAAACTTTCAAAAATATGTTTAAGTTGGTTATCTGGATAAAGGGGATCATAACGAAGAAATTGGCATTGGTTTCGTTGGATTTGGACAAACGAGCAAAAAGTTACGAGGGTTTAAAGATCAGGGGCTAATCTGCAAAGAAAATATTCACGGATGGGTCCCTGACCGAAAATAAAAAAGAAAAAGAATAACCTATCGGACAAACGTCCGCTACGGGAGACTAACGGACGAAATCATTCACTACAGAAGCTTAACGAACAAATGTTCGCTAAATAACTAACCGGTTAGTTTTTTAGAGAAAAACCGAAAACCTAAAAAAATAAACCGGACCGGGCAGTTTACCGTTTTGGGCGGCGGACGACGGCGGCTTCAGGCGATGGGGATCGACGGTGGAGGCTCCACGCGGCGGCGACATGCAGCGCGGGGCGACGGCGGCGAGATGCGAGGCGACGGTGGTGCAGCTTGGGAGGAGGAGAGGAGGTCCGGGGCCAGCCTTATAAAAGGGGGGGCGAGGTGTCTTGGCGAAGGGGCAAAGGCGGCGAGGTGGAGGCCGAGTCGGGCACGGCAGTGGCGGCGTCGTGCGCCGGCCAGACTCCGAGGAGGGTCGGGCGGGCGGCGGCTCGACTGGGCGCGGCCCAGTTCGGTCGGCCTGACCTAAAACTTAAAAAAAAACTTTTCGAGAGAGACGAAAAAAATACGGAAAACATAATAAAAATATTTTTAAAAATTCTAGATAAATTCACATAATTCCCTCCTAATATTTGGACTAATCTGAACATTTTTCTGGACCTAAATGCCTAAAATAAAACAAACATTTTAGTACTAATAACAGATAAATAAACTTGCAAATAAAATCAAAATAAAAAATATTCTTATTCAAAATTAAATTTCCAATATTTTTTTGTTGTTTTTGAAGAATTTATATTATCTTCTCTCATTATTTTATTTATTTGAAATTATTGGAAAAAATATTTTGAATAAATCACTTTGATCCAATTTGCCAATTTTGAAAATTCAAAAATGGATTTTTGAGAAAACCTCCAACTCTCTCAATTGGTCCTTGAGTTGCTTAAGGTTTCTAGGATCAAAATTCAAATAAAACATATTCCAAAATGCACAAATGATGAATGCATATGAATGATCTAAATAACACCCAAATTGAAAAATTGGGATGTTACATTTGACCTCTGCAAACCCATTTTTATCCATTTTTCATTAAGATTTTCACCCTCCGAATAATGGGGACGCCTTCTAACTATAGTTGACTCTTCTTCGGTCCCTTTTTCATCAAGTTTAATATAACTAAACAAAGATTCAATTGGTGCACCAATCATTAATATCTTCATCATGATTGCGATAAAACCAGGTGGAATAGCTTTTTCTAAGAATTCTCGCTTAGCCCTCAACCTAGCGGTTCTTTCTTTACTTTTATCCATAGAGACATAAAGAGCTTTAGTGGATTCATTAATATCATGCTTGGGTTGCAAAATTTTAGATTTGTGATTTCCACATCATGAACAATTTTATCCATGCTCCTAGACATATCATCAAGTTTACTCAATTTTTTCTTCTATCGTAGTATTAAAAATCTTTTGAGAATTAATAAATTATTTAATATTACTCTCAAGATCAGAGTTCATCCTATTATTATTATTATTATTATTATAGTAATTCCCATAGGAATTTCCATGATTATTAGAGGAATTTCCAGGAAACTGACTAGGATTAAAATTACCTCTATAAGCGTTACTACTGAAATTATTTTGTGAGACAAAATTCACATCTATGGGATCATTATTTTTCTCAATAAAAGTGGAAAATGGCTCATCATTAGGATCATTATGAGCACTTTTACTAGCAACCATTTTCATAAGCGCATCTATTTTATCACTCAAAGTACTAATTTCTTCAACATAATTCACTTTTTTTACTTGTAGGAGTTCTTTCAGTATGCCATTGTGAATAATTTGCCATAATATTATCAAGCAATTTGGTAACTTCCCCTAATGTGATTTCCATAAAGGCACCTCCCGCGGTGGAATCTAAAAGATTTCTAGAAACAAAGTACAACCCCGCATAAAAATTTTGTATGATCATCCACAAACTTAAACCATGAGTAGGGCAATTTCTTATCATTAATTTCATCCTCTCCCAAGATTGGGCAACATGTTCATGCTCAATTTTCTTAAAATTCATAAATTTATTTCCAAGAGAAATAATTCTCATGGGAGGGAAATACTTGGCAATAAAAGAATCCTTACACTTATCCCAAGAATCAATAATATTTCGTGGCAAGGATGAAAACCAAGTTTTAGCACGATCTCGTAGTGAGAATGGAAATAATTTTAATTTGACAATACCATTACCCACATCTATTTTATTTTGCATATCACACAATTCAACGAAATTGTTAAAATGGGATGCGTCATCTTCATTAGGACTACCGGAAAATTGTTCTTTCATAACAAGATTTTGCAAAGCGGCATTAATATCACAAGACTCCGCACTAGTGGCGGGAGGAGCAATCAGAGTACTAATAAAATCATTATTATTAGTATTTGAAAATCCACAAAATTTTGTATTTTCTTGAGACATCATGACAAAGCAAGCAAACAAGCAAAAAGGCAAATGGAAAATATTTATGTGTTTTTGTGAAAATGTTTTAGAAGTGGGGGAGAAGAAAACGAGAGGCAAATGGCAAATAAAATAAATGCAAGGAGATGAAAATTTATGCAATGGTACTTGATAGATGTGGATGATGTCTCCCCGGCAACGGTGCCAGAAATTGTTCCTGCTACTTGTGAGCTGTGTTGGGATTTCACCGAAGAGGAGAGGATGATGCAGTATAGTAGAGATAAGTATTTCCCCAGTTAAGAACCAAGGTTATCGATCTAGTAGGAGAACCAAGCAACACCTCGTTAGCAGTACCTACACACAAATAACAAATACTTGCTCCCACCCAACACAAACAAGGGGTTGTCAATCCCTTGGTGGTTAATTGCAAGGATAAAATCTCATACTGAGAGATAGATAAATAAATCACAAAATAAAATAAAGTAAATAAAATTGCAGCAAGATATTTTTGGATTTCAATATATGATAAAAAATAGATCCAGGGGCCATAGTTTTCACTAGAGACTTCTCTCTTGAACATAGCATACGGTGGGTAAGCAAATTACTATTGGGCAATTGATAGAAAAGTGAATAATCATGACGATATCCAAGGCAATGATCATGTATATAGGCATCACGTCCGAGACAAGTAGACCGACTCCTGCCTGCATCTACTACTATTACTCCACACATCGGCCGCTATCCAGCATGCATCTAGAGTATTAAGTTTGTAAAGAACGGAGTAACGTGACATGATGTAGACAAAGTAAACTCAAGAAATATGAATAAACCCCACCGATTTATCCTTAATGGAAACAATACAAATATGTGTCTTGTCCCCTTCTATCACTAGGATATAGATCACCGCAAGATTGAACCCATCACAAAGCACCTCTCCCATTTCAAGATAAATAAATCTAGTTGGCCAAACCAAATCAATAGATCCGAGAGAAATACAAAGCTATAATAATCATGCATAAAAGAGTTCAGAGAAGACTCAAATAATATTAATGGATAATCTGATCATAAACTCACAATTCATCAGATCCCAACAAACACAAGGAAAAAAGATTACATCAAGTAGATCTCCAAGAACATCAAGGAGAACATTGTATTCAAGATCAAAGAGAGAGAAGAAGCCATATAGCTACTAGCTATGGACCTACAGTTATGTGGTAAACTACTCACACATCATCGGAGGGGCAGCAAGGTTGATGTATGATGTCTGCTAGAACTACGTCGGTATTTCCCCAAAGAGGAAGGGATGATGCAGCACAACGACATTAGGTATTTCCCTCAGTGATGAGACCAAGGTTATCGAACCAGTAGGAGAACCAAGCAACACTACGTAAACATCACCTTCACACAAATAACAAATACTCGCAACCCGGCGTGTTAAAGGGGTTGTCAATCCCTTTCGGGTAACGGCGCCATAAATTGGCAAACGGACGTGATAAAAATATGATAGATGGGATAAATAGATCTCAAATAAAATAGATTGCATCAAGGTATTTTGGTATTTTTGGTTTAATAGATCTAAAAATAAAAGCAAAGGAAAATAGATCGCAAAGGCAAATATATTAAAGAAGAGACCTGGGGGCCATAGTTTTCACTAGTGGCTTCTCTCGAGAAAAAAAGCAAACGGTGGGTGAACAAATTACTGTTGGGCAATTGATAGAACTTCAAATAATCATGACAGTATCCAGGCAATGATCATTATATAGGCATCACGTCCAATATTAGTAGACCGACTCCTGCCTGCATCTACTACTATTACTCCACACATTAACCGCTATCCAGCATGCATCTAGTGTATTAAGTTCAAGGAGAAATGGAGTAATGCAATAATAACGATGACATGATGTAGACAATATCTATTTATGCAGAAATAGGCCCCATCTTGTTATCCTTAATGGCAACGATACATACGTGTTGGGTCCCCTTCTGTCACTGGGATCAAGCACCGTAAGATTGAACCCATCACAAAGCACCTCTTCCCATTGCAAGATAAATAGATCAAGTTGGCCAAACCAACCCAAATATCGGAGAAGAAATAAGAGGCTATAAGAAATCATGCATATAAGAGATCAAAGAAGACTCAAATAACTTTCATGGATAAAAAGAGATAGATCTAATCATAAACTCAAAGTTCATCGGATCCCAAGAAACACACCGGAAAAGAATTACATCATATGGATCTCCAAGAGACCATTGTATTGAGAATCAAACGAGAGAGAGGAAACCATCTAGATACTAACTACGGACCCAAAGGTCTACAAAGAACTACTCACCCATCATCGGAGAGGCACCAATGGACATGATGAACCCCTCCGTGATGGTGTCTAGATTGGGTCTGGTGTTTCTGGAACTTGTGGCGGCTGGAATTGATTTTCGTCGACTCCCCTAGGGTTTCTGGAATATTGGGGCATTTATAGAGTAAAGAGGCAGTCTGGGGGGCACCCGAGGTGGGCACAGCCCACCAGGCGCGCCCTGGTGGGTTGTGTTCCCCTCGGAGCACCCCCCCCCCCCCCAGGTGCTTCTCTGGCCCATTGGATGTCTTCTGGTCCAAAAAAATCCACAAAAAGTTTCAGTGTGTTTGGACTCCATTTGGTATTGATTTCCTATGATGTAAAAAACATGCAAAAGACAGCAACTGGCACTTGGCACTATATCAATAGGTTAGTACAAAAAAAGATATAAAATGATTGTAAAATGATTATAGAACATCCAAGAATGATAATATAACAGCATGGTACAATAAAAAATTATAGATACGTTGGAGATGTATCAGCATCCCCAAGCTTAATTCCTGCTCGTCCTCGAGTAGGTAAATGATAAAAACAGAATTTTTTATGTGGAATGCTCCCTAACATGTCATCTCATTTTCTTTTTAGCATGGACATTTGGAGTTTCATACGATTCAAAGCAATAGTCTAGTTTTGGTATGAGACTTAAATACTCAAGCATATCAACAAGCAACCCTGTCTTTCAAAATATCAATGCTAAAATAAGTTATCCCTAGCCCATCATGCTCAATCATTGATCCATTCATGAAACACACTCGCATATTAGCTACACCCAATGCTCAAGTACGATCATAGTGCCCCCTAGTTGGTGCTTTATAAGAGAAGATGGAGACTCAAATTAAAAATAAAAATTGCATAAAGTAAAAGAGAGGCCCTTCGCGGAGGGAAGTAGAGATTTTTAGAGGTGCCAGAGCTCAAAGCGAAAATTGAGAGATAAAAACATTTTGAGAGGCATACTTTTCCCACCAACGAAAATGACTTAGAGTTCCCCACACTTTCCATGCAAGATATATCATAGGCGGTTCCCAAACAGAAATAAAAGTTTATTCCTTTTTCCATCATACTTTCACTTTCCATGGCTAGCCCTATTCACGGGTGCCTTCCATACCAACACTTTCCAAGGAATTTATTATTTGACAAAATAAAGTAAATTCATTTTTCATTTCGGGATTGGTCATCCCTAATACCTTTGCCTTACTCTCGTGCAATGCCAAGTGAATAAACACTCATCGTGAGAATAACACATCTAGCATGGAAAATATCGGCCACCCCACACCGCCTCGCGAGCGGTATGAGCACACAAAAGAGAAATTTATTTTGAAAATTAGAGATGGCACATACAAATTTGCTTAGAAAGGCAAAAGAATACCGCATATAGGTAGGTATAGTGGACTCATATGGCAAAACTGGTTTAAACGATTTTGGATGCACAAGTAGTGGTCATACTTAGTACAAAATGAAGGCTAGCAAAAGATTGAGAAGCGACCAACCAAGAAATGAATAATCTCATAAGAGAGCATTAAGCATAATTAACACCGAATAATGCACCACAAGTAGGATGTAATTTCATTGCACAATTCTTGACATCCGTGCTTGCATAGGGAATCACAAACCTTAACATCAATATTCTTAATAAAGCATAATTACTCATCAACATGACTCACGTATCACATCATCATATCTCAAAACTATTACAAGGAACCCAGTTTATTTTGTCTAATGATCTTCATGAAAGTTTTTTATTATATCCTTCTTGGATATCTATCACTTTGGAACTAATTTGCATGTGTTGCTTTTGATAAGCTCAAACAAATATAAGTGAAGATCATGAGCATAATATTTCTTTCTCTGAAATTAATTTAAGTGAAGCAAGACAAAATTTATTAAAAATTTATTAACTCTCAAATAAATATAAGTGAAGCATGAGAGCATTTCTTGAAAAATACTAAAGCACACCATGCTCAAAAAGATATAAGTGAAGCACTAGAGCAATTCCATAGCTCATAAATATTTAAGTGAAGCATAGAGAGCAATTCTAACAAGTCGTGGCATAATTTTGGCTCTCTCAAATAGGTGTGTACAGCAGGGATTCAAGACTTAAAACACAAACCTAAACAAGCAAAGACTCATATCATACAAGACGCTCCAAGCAAAACTGATAGTATGTGATGAATAAAATAATAGTTTCGAGTAAAATACCGATGGTCGTTAGAAGAAAGAGGGGATGCCACTCGGGGCATCCCCAAGCTTAGTTGCTTGCTTCTATTTGGATAATAGCTTTGGATGCCATGGGCAACCTCAAGCTTAGACTCTTCTTACTCCTTATTCCTTCATCCATCGTAAGATAACCCAAAACTTGAAAACTTCAATCACACAAAACTCAACAAAACCTTCGTCAGATCTGTTAGTATAAGAAAACAAAAGAATACTATAAGTGATGTTGCAAACCAATTCATATTTTATTCTTGCATTATATCTACCAGATTCCAACTTTTCTATGGGAAAAACTCTTCAAAGAAAACCATAGAATCATCAAAACAAGCACACAACACAAAGAAAACAAAATCTGTCAAAAACAGAACAGTCTGTAGCAATGTGGATATTTAGAATACTTTTGTAACTCCAAAAATTCAGAAAAATTAGGACGACCTCAGAAATTTGTATATTAATCTCCTGCAAAAAGAATTGGTATTTTACCGCACACTGGTCAAAAATGAAAATTATTTTCGTGAGCGCAAAAGTTCCTATTTTTCAGCAAGATCAAGTCAACTATCACCCAAGAAGATCCTAAAGGGTTTACTTGGCACAAACACTAATTAAAACAAAAAAACACAATCATAGCAGTAGCATAATTGTTCTAACACTCAAGAACAGGAAGCAAAAGACAAAAAAATTATTCATTGGGTTGCCTCCCAACAAGCACTATTGTTTCACGCCCCTAGCTAGGCATAAAGCAAGGATCTAACTTTTGTCATCTTTGTTTCTAGATCCATAAGATGCGCTCATGATTGATTCATATGGAGGACTAATTCTTGTTCTAGGGAAGTGTTCCATATCCTTCCTTAATGGAAATTGGAACTTAATATTACCTTCTTTCATATCAATCACGGCACCGATAGTGCGTAAAATCGGTCTACCAAGAATAATTGGACAAGACGGATTGCAAAAAATATCAAGAACAATAAAATATATGGGCACATAATTCCTATTTACAATAATAAGAACATCATTAATTCTTCCCATAGGCTTTTTAATAGTAGAATCCGCCAAGTGCAAATTTAAAGAACACTCTTCAATATTGGTAAGACCAAGCACATCACATGAAGATTTTGGAATTGTAGAAACACTAGCACCCAAGTCATATAAAGAAAAACACTCATAATTTTTAATCTTAACTTTTATAGTAGGTTCCCACTCATCATGTAATTTTCTAGGAATTGAAACTTCTAATTCCAACTTTTCTTCCAAAGATTTCATCAAAGCATCAACAATATGTTTAGTAAAAGCTTTATTTTGTTCATAAGAATGGGGTGAATTCATCATGGATTGCAACAAATAAATACAATCAATCGAAGAGCAACTATCATAATTAAAGCCTTTGTAATCCAAAAGAGTGGTCACATCACTAGTTAAAGTTTTGACCTCTTCAAACCCACTTTTATCAATTTTCTCAACAAAATTTTCACCCTCCGAATTATCGGGACGCCATCTAGCTGAAGTTGACTCTTCTTCAGTCCCTTTTTCATCAATCTTAATTTTACTAAACAAGGAATCAATAGAAGAAACACCAAAATTTTTAATATATTCATCACTTTTATGAAAGCAATCACTAGAAAATGTTTTTTTTTCTAAAAATTCTCTTCTAGCTCTAAGCATAGTGGTTCTTTTCTTACTTTCATCTATAGAAACATAAAGAGCTTTAATAGATTCCTAAATCTTAGGCACAAAAATTTCATCTTGAGGTTTTCTACATCATGAGAAATTCTATCAACACTTCTAGACAAATCATCAATCTTATTCAACTTTTCTTCCATTGTAGTATTGAAAATCTTTTGAATGTTGATAAATTCTTTAATATTATTCTCAAGATCAGAGGTGTTCCTATTATTATTATAAGAAGGATTACCATAGGAATTACCATAATTATTAGAGGAATTACTAGGAAAAGGCCTAGGATTAAAATTACCTCTATAATCATTGTTATTGAAAATTTTTCGTGAGATAAAATTCACATCTATGGCATCACTATTTTGCTCAATCAAAGTAGACAAAGGCACATCATTAAAATCAATAGGATCACTTTTTACTAGCAACCACTTTCATAAGAGCATCAACTTTTTCACTCAAAGAAGAAATTTCTTCAACTGAATTAACTTTTTTACTAGTAGGAGCTCTTTTGGTATGACATTGTGAATAATTTGCCATAATATTATCAAGCAATTTGGTAGCTTCACCCAAAGTAATTTCCATAAAAGTACCACCCGCGACGGAATCCAAAAGATTATGAGAAACAAAATTCAACCCCTCATGAATTTTTTGTATGATCATCCAAAGATTTAACCCATGAGTTGGGCAATTCCTTAACATCATTTTCATCCTTTCCCAAGATTGTGCAACATGCTCATGCTCAAGTTGCTTGAAATTCATGATCTGGGTTCTAAGGGAAATACTTTTTTGCGTGCGGAAAATACTTAGTAATGAAAGCATCTTTGCACTTATCCCAAGAATCGATACTATTGCGAGGCAAAGAAGAAAATCAATTTTTTGCACGATCATGCAAAGAAAACAGAAATAATTTCATCTTCACAACATCATTGTCCACATCTTCTTTTCTTTTGCATATCGCATAATTCCATGAATGTGTTAAGATGGGACGCGCCATCATCATTAGGAGTACCAGAAAAATGATCTTTCATAACAAGATTCAGCAAAGCGGTATTAATATCACAAGACTCCGCACTAGTGGCGAGAGGAGCAATCGGAGTGCCAATAAAATCATTGTTGTTGGTATTGGAGAAATCACACAACTTGGTGTTCTCTTGAGTCATTGTGACTACGCAACAAGATTGCACTCAAAAACAAATCCAGCAAGAAAACGACGAACGAAAAAGAGGGCGGATAAAACGGCATTTTTTGTGAAGTGGGGAGAGGAAAACAAGAGGCAAATGGCAAATAATGTAAATTGCGAGGAGATGAGATTTGTGATTAGGAACCTGGTAGATGTTGATGATGTCTCCCCGGCAATGGCGCCAAAAATTCCTTTTGATGTCTGCTAGAACTACATCAGTATTTACCCAAAGAGGAAGGGATGATGCACCACAGCGATGGCTATCCAGCATGCATCTAGTGTATTAGGTTCATGGAGAAAGGGAGTAATGCAATAAGAACGATGACATGATGTAGACAAGATCTACTTATGTAGAAATAGACCCCATCTTGTTATCCTTAATGGCAACGATACATACGTGTCGGTTCCCCTTCTTTCACTGGGATCAAGCACCGAAAGATCGAACCCATCACAAAGCACCTCTTCCCATTACAAGATAAATAGATCAAGTTGGCCAAACAAAACCCAAATATCGGAGAAGAAACACGAGGCTATCACTACTAGGGAAAAGCTTATAGATAGGCGCTTACTAGTAGCGCGGGTTTATACCCCTCGCTACTCCTACTTACTAGTAGCGCGGTTTTTTACCCCTCGCTGCTACTAATTTGATAGTAGTAGCGCGGGTGAGGGAGTCCTGGATTAGGGGGTCTTCGGACAGCCGGACTATATCCTTTGGCCGGACTGTTGGACTATGAAGATACAAGATTGAAGACTTCGTCCCGTGTCCGGATGGGACTCTCCTTGGCATGGAAGGCAAGCTAGACAATACGGATATGTAGATCTCCTCCCTTGTAACCGACTTTGTGTAACCCTAGCCCCCTCTGGTGTCTATATAAACTGGAGGGTTTAGTCCATAGGACAACAGACAATCATACCATAGGCTAGCTTCTAGGGTTTAGCCTCTACGATCTCGTGGTAGATCAACTCTTGTAATACTCATATCATCAAGAACAATCAAGCAGGACGTAGGGTATTACCTCCATCAAGAGGGCCCGAACCTGGGTAAACATCGTGTCCCCTGCCTCCTGTTACCATCCGCCTTAGACGCACAGTTCGGGACCCCCTACCCGAGATCCGCCAGTTTTGACACCGACATTGGTGCTTTCATTGAGAGTTCCACTATGTCGTCACCATAAGGCTTGATGGCTCCTTCGATCATCGTTAGCGATGCGGTCCAGGGTGAGGTTTTCCTCCTCGGACAGATCTTTGTATTCGGTGGCTTCGCACTGCGGGCCAATTCGCTTGGCCATCTGGAGCAGATCGAGAGCTACGCCCCTGGCCATCAGGTCAGGTTCAGAAACTTAGACTACACTGCCGACATCCGCAGAGACTTGATCTTCAACAGATTCGAGCCCGTGTCAGGTGCGCCGCACAGTCGCAACGAGCACGACGTAACTCTACCGTCGGACAGTGTTTAGGATATCGCATCTACAACTACTCCGGTCGTCAATTCGGAGCAAATCGCGCCATCCGAGAGCGGAGGGATAGGCCCCGCCATGGAGGCCACACTCTCAGTGGCGATAGAGCCGGATACTGACCTCACCCCTTACGAGAGCCGTGTTGCCGAACCACCGAATTCATCTCCTGCCATGGACTCCGAGCCGCTTACATTTGTGCCCGTCGAATCCGACGGGGCACCGATCATGGAGTTCACCTCCGCGGATATCTTTTAGCACTTTCCTTTCAGCGATTTGCTAAATTCATTAAGGTCTCTCTCCCTGTCGGGAGAACCTTGGTCGAACTATGCCCGGCTAGAATGGGATGCGGACGGCGAAGAAATTCGCTACCCACCCACCACCCACTTAGTAGCCACTGTCGATGATTTAACCGACATGCTCGACTTCGACTCTGAAGACATCGACGGTATGGACGACAATGCAGGAGACGAGCAGGAACCATCGCCCACAGGGCGCTGGACCGCTACCTCATCATACGACATATACATGGTGGACACCCCTAAAGAAGGCAATGGAGATGAGACAGCGGAGGATGACCCCTCCAAGAAGCAACCCAAGCGATGACGTCAGCGGCGCCGCTCTAAGTCCCGCCATAGCAAAAACAACGATAACAGCGCAAGAGAAAATAACACTCCAGTCGACTCCAGAGGAAACGATGACCACATCACCCCGGCGGCAGAGCACGATGAAGCTGCAAGCGGCGAACATAGTATGGATCCGACGTCCGAACATGGCGATGCCAAGGATAACCCTCATCAAACCCCATCTGGGGAGGAAAACTGTCCGGACGAAGACACACACATCATCCCGGAAACACACTTGGAGCAAGAGAACCTCCGCAGAAGGCTTATTGCCACAGCGAGGAGTCTGAAGAAGCAGAAGCAAAGGCTTAAGGCCGCACAAAATACACTCAAAAGCAGGTGGAACAAAGTGCTCGATAGCGAAGCAAAGTATGGTGGAAGTTACCGCACAAAGAGCTATCCAAAGCGCAAGCTATTACCTGAATTCGACGACGAGGCCTTAGAGCCCACACAGCCAAATAATGAAATGGCCAACCGGCCAGATCCACCACCTTGTGACCGCGATAGAGCGGCTAACAAAGTCGCACATAAGTCAACACACGATCTATGTGAGGACTTGCGCCAAAAATCCGGTACGACCAGATCCATCTATGGATCTAGGAAGCGCGCTCCGGCACAAACTCAAAACCAAATATTACAACCGTCTGAACGCCATGGTACGTCCAAGTACAGGGGTGCCGCACACCCCCTATGTTTCACCGATGAGGTGCTGGACCACGAATTCTTAGAAGGATTCAAACCAGTGAACATAGAAGCGTATGACGGGACCACAGACCCTAGGGTCTGGATTGAGGACTTTATCCTCCATATCCATATGGCTCGCGGAGACGATCTCTATGCCATTAAATACTTGCCCCTCAAGCTTAAAGGAACAGCTCGGCACTGGCTGAAAAGCCTCCCCGAAAACTCAATTGGAAGTTGGAGGAGCTCGAGGACGCTTTTCGGGCTAATTTTCAAGGGACCTACGTCCGACCTCCGGATGCAGACGATTTAAGTCATATAATTCAACAATCCGGAGAGTCCGCCCGAAAGCTTTGGAACAGGTTTCTCACCAAGAAGAACCAAATCGTCGACTATCCAGACGCTGAAGCCTTAGCAGCTTTCAAACACAGCGTCCGAGACGAATGGCTTGCCAAACACCTCGGCCAAGAAAAACCGAGAACAATGGCAGCTCTAACAAGTCTCATGACCCGCTTCTGCGCAGACGAAGACAGCTGGTTAGCCCGCAGTAGCACCAGCGACCCAAGCACATCCGAAGTCAGGGATGGCAATGGAAAACCACGACGCAATAAAAGCAAGCATCAAAATAAAGAAGATAGCCCAGATAATACGGCGGTAAAAGCCGGATTCAGGGGCTCTCAACCAGGTCAGCGGAAAAAGCCTTTCAAAGGCAGCAGAGATGGATCGTCTGGCCTAAACAAGATTCTTGACAAACTATGTCAGATTCATGGCACCCCCAATAAACCTGCAAATCACACCCACAGAGAATGTTGGGTCTTCAAGCATGCAGGTAAGCTAAACGCCGAACACAAGGGGGGGTAGACACCAAGCGAAGATGAGGACGAGCCTTGCCAGCAAAGCACTGGAGGACAGAAAAAATTCCCACCAGAGGTTAAAACAGTCAACATGATCCATGTGACTAAGAGGAGAAGCAAACATGCACTCCGAGACACATGCGCCATAGAGCCCGTCACCCCTAGGTTCAACTCCTGGTTGGCCTGCCCGATCACTTTTGATCGCGGGGATCACGCGACAAGCATCCGACACGAAGGATTGGCTGCCTTGGTGTTAGAACCAATAATAAACGGATACCATATCACACGAGTCCTCATGGACGGCGGCAGTGGTCTAAATCTGATATATCAGGACACAGTCTGCAAAATGGGGATAGACCCGACAAAAATAAACCACCGTACTACTACCTTCAAGGGAGTAATATCAGGCCTAGAGGCCCGCTGCACGGGCTCTCTATTACTAGAGGTTGTATTCGGTTCTTCCGACAGCTTCTGAAGCGAAAGGTTAACTTTCTACATCGCTCCATTCCGAAGTGGCTATCAGGCACTACTCGGAAGAGCGGCTTTCGCTCGTTTTAATGCAATCCCGCATTACGCTTCTCTCAAGCTTAAGATGCCCGGTCCATGTGGCACCATCACAGTTAGCGGAAAATACTGAGCGTGCTCTATGCGCGGAAGAATGTGCGGCGGCTTTAGCCGCCGGGAACTAGACGGCCTCACCAACCAGAAAAAATGACAGGTCGTCAAGACCACGGGCACGGTTAGGCGAGTCCGGTGCACCACTACATATACATGAGATTGGTTTGATGATCAATCCCTCCTAGATGGTACCAGGGGCTTCCCGCGTGTAATCAGGGCTAGTCCGGCTCAAGTTGACTTATCTTGAATTTTAACGGTTTATTGATAATAACCAATTTTCTGGCACGACAACTTTCACCTAAGCTCTTCTCTTTTACAGTTGACAATCGTGCTACACCCGTCCAGGACATGGCACAATGAAGACACAGGCGTAGACGTGCAGCAGGGACCCGCTCAAAGGTTTCTTTTTAGATTAAGACCTTGCGCAAACCTTTTTTACTTTTTCTTGTTGTTCACATCCTCCGGATACTCAATACAACCGAGAAGGATGCCGACGTATTGGCATGTGGCCACGTCAGGATATTGCACGTACCTGGACACCTGGGGTTTATTATTAAGGGCATTGTTCAGCCCGGCATACGTTATAAACACCGAATACCTTAGGGAGTGTTCGACGTCGCGAGTTTGGCCTTATATGCATCAGCTCCGAATCATGTCTTTGGTCAAATGTTGGGTTTGCCCGGCTCCCATGTTTTGGTACCTTACGTTCCGCTATATCGGCTAAGGTAGCACTGGGAGAACTATTGCGATTGTGCCCTGGTTCATCCGGATGAGCACCTCAGTAGAGAAAGCCGAAAACTAACTGTCATGATATAGCGCGAGACTGGTCAACCACTCGATGATTCAGCGGAATCTTTGAGATTCCTCCGCATTAACGAAGGGCCGTTTCCCGGTCATGTACGTATGCGCCCCGTATTCGGACGAGCGCATAAGTACCAGGGGCTATATAGTAGCCCCACCGTCAAACTCCTATGGCTAAGTGAAAGTGTTAAAGCAATATAGTCCGATTGCCTCGTTCGCTGCGCTACCACCTCCTTAATGGACCAAGACATTGGATCAAGTGTGAATACGCGTTTTTTGCGAACATCCGGGCATTATATGCGTGGGGGCGGAAGCCGACGACTGCAAACTTTCAGGTTATATACATATATACATAGACGGCCACACAGGAGGCATCTTAATACTTTCAGGCAAAAGTATAAACACAGCCTTGATAACTCAATAAAACATTGTTTTTACAATGGGAATACATGTCACTAGAACATAATATTCTTCGAGCACCGAGCCTCTATCGAACGAGCGCCTTCAAGAACTTCTTCAAAGTAGTGCTCGGCAGCCACTCAGCCCACTGCCGAACCCTGTGTTGCAACAGTGGTGGCCTTCATCTCTGCCCAGTATGTCTTGACACGGCCAAAGGCCATCCGCGCACCCTCTATGCACGCCGACCTCTTCATAGCATCAATGTGCGGCACAGCACCAAGGAATTGTTGCACCAAACTAAAGTAACTATTTGGCCTTGGCCCTCCCGGCCACAGATGATCCACAACGGACCTCATGGCGAGTCCGGACAACCTATGGAGCTCGGCCCACTCGGCCATTTGCTCATTCAACAGCAGCGGACGCACTAGAGCATGGAACTGTGACCAGAACAACTTTTCCACTTCGCGATCTCCTTAATCCTTGAAGTACTCAGCTGCATCAGCAAGACTTGCTGCCAAATCCACGTAGGCATCCGCAGAACTCCATAGTTGATCAAGAGGAGCATATTTCGGATCCCCGAACTTAGTCCGCAACAAGAAGGGCTTCCCAGCCATGATATCTGCAGCTTGATGCAGCTCCTCCTTCGTCGCTCTGATTTTAAAGCGGGCTTCCTTGGCTGCTACCATGGCCTTCTCTAGGTCTGTCGCCCTCGCTCGGCTTTCTTTTTCAAGAAGCTGGTAACGGTCAGCGGCATCTTTCAACTCAATGGCCATCTTGGCTATCCTTTCCTTGCTCTGGCGATGCGTGGACTGTTCGGCCTGCAGCTCTTCGACCGCCCTTAGAGCGGCTGCATCGCTATTCCTTGTTTGTTCCTTGGCTCGGGCAAGCTCTGCCCAAAGGGTCTCCACGGTGGTAGCTCCATCTGCAGCACAGCATATTAAAGATACCGGCATCCTGCTCTTCTTACTATATGTTGATCACCGAAGAAATCAGTTACCCTGTGCCTCGTCAAGTCACTTGTTGACAAGCACGATGTCGGCATCTGCCGCATCAAGTTGCCGCTTTAGCTCGGCAAACCCATCAGTCCGGCTAGCCACCGGAGCTTCAGCCACCTGCACATAAAGGCGGTCTGGTTATTACCTGGGACTATGATCCTGTGTTTGCCGCCGTTTTCGATGACAACCAGAGTCTCAGGGGCTACTATCTGCATAGGGCACACCTAACATGTGCGGTACTGTCAAAAACATACACTATGTCACATACCTCAAAGCCTTTCAGCAGAGTCATAAAAGCTTCATGCAATCCGCTTTCAGCGGATGAAATCCTTTCAATTACCGTACCCATTAGCGTACGATGCGCTTCTGAGATGGCCGCTTGCTCCAGAAGATCCTTCAGTGCGTCCGACCGCACACTGTACGGTTCCGGACTCTTTCTGTTGCTCTCTTTAGGAGCCGAATACTGAGGACTCCGAGTGGCCAAGGGGTTACCCTCTGGCCTTGGTGGATCAGGAGAAACCCTCCGCAACGACACTTCAGGGTCGCCCGCCCCATGAGGCGGGGTGGCAGGGGGAGGTGTTTCGCTCTCCATCATCTCCGGAAGAAGATCCCCGGAAGACGAACTCTGTCGAGAAGGGCTACGATCCGAACTACAAGATATAGGCTTTGATTATTGTCTTCAGAAGTAAGGTAGGATATTTTCACTACGAAGTACTTTTCGATTACTTACAGCTCGGTAGAGGGCTGACTCCCTTGCGGACACTGTGCGGCAAGGGCACCCCCCGAGGCAGGACCCTCTGGCAAAGATTTCTTCCCCGTTTGGAAACCTCTGTTTCCGGATCTTCAGAGGTGGTCCTCTTCCTTCCTCGGGGAGAGGGAATGTCAGACTCTTCTCCCTGGTTATCCTCCTTCGCGGAGGCGCTCGTTCCCCCGGTTGGGACGAGTAATGAGTGAGGCTCGCTTTCGGCCTCTTTATTCCCCCCTTTATCTTCCTTCGAGGGCACCTGATAAGGCGCCGGCTCCAGCATTCTGTCTAGTACTGGATTGGCCAAGCCCTCGGGAAGGGGGCCGAACACCTGATCATCTTCACCTTTGTTATCCAGTCCTGGTCGAAGAGCGACTTTTCATAATGATGTTATGATAAATAAGATAAGCAGTGTGTTCGGCCATGGGATTACTTACTTGGGTATCCGGGCGATTACAGCTTAGACCCGCATCCTCGGCGGTGTCCGGACACTTTATTTGTGGTCCAAAGAACAACTTGTACATCTCCTCCAGCGTCATGCCGAGGAAGTGCTGAATAGTTCGTGGTCCTTCCAGGTTGAATTCCCACATACATAGGGGTCGATGTTTGCAAGGCTGGACTCGACAAACTAGCATAACCTGCATTACCATAACCAGGCTGAAATCTCTCTCGAAGAGATCTCAGATGCGGCTCTGCAATATCGGCACATCCTTTGCTGCACCCCAGCTCAGCCCCCAGCTGATCCATGACGTCAGTTGTGGTAGAGGGCCCGAGCGAAAGGCAGGGACGGCCACCCACTTGGCACTCCGGGGAGCTGTGATATAAAACCACTCCCGCTGTGTCGGAGTAAATAGCCATGGGTAGCCTAGCCGGAATCCCCTGGCCCTTCTGAAAAAATTACGAGCCCGTTCGGCTCTCAAGAATCCAAGACATGGGGCCGCCTTCCCCTCGCTGGCTGTCACCCAGGCCGGCTTTCGGAAGGCAGCCCGACTTTAGCCCTCATAAAGAAGGCCATGGGAGGCCGACTCCAAGAAGCCAGCCGCGAGGAGGCTGACTCCAAGAAGCTGGCTCCCATAAAGCGGTCGAGACCGTACCCTCAAAGTTTGCATCCACCTAACGGAGATGTGACGGGGCATGGCTACAGTGGAGCCTGCCCCCCCCCCCCGAATCCCGGAGCGCGCCTGGCACAGTGCATCGTACGGGAGGCCATGACCCGTCCGGCGCGGCACTGTTGCCACACTGACCCTGACGTCATCCACGACGGATTACCAGTACAGCCCATAGGCGGTGGGCCCCTTCAGGCAGAGAGACACCTGAAGGCGGCCTGGCCTCCCCCAGACGGCCCGAGACGGAGCCAGCTCTCCCCAGCTGGCTTGCCACCCCCTCGAAGGAGACGCCCCATTAAGGAGACAAGACGCAGTGAGGCTACAGTGGCCACCCGCCGGATGGCAGCACTGTAGCCACGCCTACCACGACGAAGCCCACGTCACCAAGATAGAGCAACAGTGATCAGCCGCCAACCAGGTCCTGGACAGTGGGGCCTGCCTGTCGACTAAGGGGCCAGCAGCCGGCGGGACCCACCAGTCGGAGGGCCCCAGCAGCCGGCGTAGAAGCCGGCGAGCGCAGTCACAGACGGCTGGGCCCCGCGCCCAGCCGGATTACCATTGTACCCCCGGGGGTAGGCCTATATAAACCCCCCGGGGCACCCATGCAAAGGGTTGGACCCCCAGCTAGTTTTAGACACCACACAAGGAGAAGAAGCAGGCGAGCCGTGCCCTTCTTCCTCCTCCCACCGAACAGCTCAAGGAGCATTGTGTAGCTACTTGTCCATCTAGTGATCATGCGGAGACCCCGCAGAGCAGCAGTAGGGGTGTTATCTCCACGGAGAGCCCCGAAGCTGGGTAAGATTAGCCGGCGTGCATGTCTTCGCCTCATCCCGTTTCCAGGCACCGGCGACGTCTTACTGGCTCCCACAACGATAAGCCACCCGTTGGCATATGTCGCACCTACCACCCGACATTTGGCGCCCACCGTGGGGCCAGGTGCATCGTTGTCCGGAAACCTGTTCTGGACGGGAACCCTCTTCCTCCCCAGCGAGCGTAGCCAGCCCGGCATGCCCGATGGCGCTTGCCACGACGCGCTGCAAGGCGTCACCAGCACTTGCGCGACGGGCAGCCTCACCAATATCCTCGACGAAACCCTCCTCTCCGACGAGCTCGCCTCCGATGCGGGCACCGACCACCTCGCCAACCTCCTCGGCCAGCTCCATGTCTCCAGCGAGCCCGCTATGGTTCTGGAGTCGGTTGGCTCCACCGATCTGATGCCTGTCGACTCCGGCACGGCCTCCTTCGACACCTTCCCCACCAACGTCGCGATCTACAACGACCCGCTTCCCCGAGCCGATGGCTGCGACGCTGTCACCACCGAGGTGATGGTCATCGGCCACGACGGCGCTGCTGACGAGAGCGCCCACGACGCCCCGCACGCGGCGGCCCACGACTTGTCCACCCCCCTCCCGGCTGATGCCGACGACGAAGCACTGGAAGCGCGCTGCCTCGCCCTCCTTGCAGAGGGCCGAAGGCTGGCTTCTGTGAGACGCCTCACCGAGGCCTACCAGCGCGAAGCTGACCGCGCCGCCTTCGGCACGCTGGCCCCGGGCGGGCCAAGCCGGGCCGACATTGTCAAGCGACGCGGCGCCGTCATCGCCGACACGCTGGGAGTCGACCGCCCAGTCTACGCCACTCCATTCGAGAACCTGCGCGCCGCCCAGGCGGCCGTAGACGAGCTGGACGGACTGGGGGCCGAAGAACTCCCCCACATGACCCGATGCATCCAGCAGCTGATCGATGCAGCCGCACAGCGGCACGAAGCCGACGCCCGCGCAGGAAGCCCTCCCCCACGCCGAGATCACGGCGCGACGTCCCGGACGCCGACTACAAGCAACACCCGCGCGCGGCGCGAGAAAGAGTCGGCTGCCAGCCGCAGCCGTACCCGAATCTCCATCGAGCGAGACGCGGACGGCCATCCCCGAGCCACGGAATGGCGGGGCAACCCGCCTCCGCCTCGACCCCGTGGAGAGAGATATCCCACCCCGCCGCCAGTGGCGCATCCGACTCTCAGCGGCCGACTAGGTCGCCGCGAAGGAGTTGGCGAGAACGACGCCCGCCATCGGATCGACCGCCTGGCACGATCCCTGGCGCTGGAAGAAGAAGACGATGTCGGCCCGCCCTGTTTCGGTCCCCGCATCCGCGACGAGCCTTTCCCCAAAGGGTTCTCGCTCCCAAGAGACACGCCCAAGTACAACGGCTCCGTGAAGCCGGAAGATTGGTTGATCGACTACTCCACGGCTGTCAGCATAGCCAACGGCAACCGGCGCGTTGCCGTGAAGTGCGTGCCCCTCATGCTACAAGGCACGGCGCGAACCTGGCTCAACAGCCTCAAGCCTCTCAGCATCAACAGCTGGCTAGATTTCACCGAAGCTTCCATCCGCAACTTCACCAGCACCTACAAGCGGGCCCCCAAGCCCAGGCAGCTCTCCCTGTGCGTACAGGGCCCGGCCGAGTCCACTCGCGACTACCTAACGTGCTGGGCCGAGCTCCGCAATTCTTGCGAGGGGGTACACAAGGTGCAAGCCATAGAATACTTCACAGCCGGGTGCCGAGAAGGTACCCTCCTCAAGCACAAGCTTCTTTGCGACGAGCTGACTACCCTCGATGAGCTTCTAGACATAGCGGACAAGTACGCCGCCGCCGACTCCTCGATGAAGACCGAGCTTCGGGTAGACGCATCCGGAAAAGTACTCAACCCGGCGCCCAAGACGCCGGCTGGGGATTCCGGCCGACGCCCACACTCGAACGACCACAAGCGCAAGGGCCCCGCGCCGCCTCCCGCCAGTCGGCAGGTGGCCACAGTTGAAGACGTGCCGCCTGAAGGGCGACCCGCGCCCAAGAAGCCCAAGGGCCGCAGGCCGGCTTGGCAGCCGGCCTTCTCCTACGAGCAGACTCTCGACGCCCCGTGCAAGTTTCACAACGGCGCGAAGCCGTCCAACCACACAACCCGGAAGTGCCATTGGCTCACCCGAATCTCTAAAGGCGAGGGGCTCGCACCGCCTCCACCTGCCGGCCCGCCGCCTCCGGCCCCGCCGCCTCCGGCCGCTCGGCCCGCAGTCGGAGCCGTGCACGACGAATTCCCCGATGAGCAAGCAACCTACATCGTCTTTACAAGCCAGCCCAAAGACCGGCGCAGCAAACGCCGAGAGCACCAGGAAGTCAGCGTGGTCGCTGCCAACCCCGCCGGACACATGCATTGGTCAGAAAAACCCATCAGCTGGAGCCGGGCCGACCATCCAGAGGTGATGCCGTCTCCCGGCTCTTATGCATTGGTCCTGGAAGCCACCCTTGCAACGGACAGACGCGCCGCCCGCTTCTCCCGCGTGCTGATAGATGGCAGGAGAAGCATCAACATCCTGTACCGTGACACCCTGGAGAAGCTAAATGTCAAGACGAAGCAGCTCATGCCTACTCGGACAGTGTTCCATGGCATCGTACCCGGCCTGTCCTGCGCCCCCATTGGCAAGATCAAGATTGATGTACTCTTTGGGGACAAGGAGCATTTCTGCCGGGAAGCAATATGGTTTGAAGTGGTGGACCTGGAAAGCCCTTACCATGCATTGCTTGGCCGACCTGCCTTGGCCAAATTCATGGCAGTTCCCCACTATGCATACCTCAAGATGAAGATACCAAGCACCAAAGGCGTCATCACCGTAGCCGGCGATTACAAGAAGTCCTCTGAGTGCGCGGCAGCCAGCAGCCGGCTGGCCGAGTCCCTTGTGATTGTCGAAGAAAAGAAGATGTTGGACCGAGTCGTGGCCATAGCCGACAAGCAGTCGGCCGTGTCCCCCGACCCCAAGGAGCATGATGCTCAAGGATCTTTCCAGCCGGCCAAGGAGACGAAGAAGATACCTCTGGACCCCGAGCACCCAGAGAGGTTTGCCGTCATCGGGGCAAACCTGAACAGCAAATAGGAAGGCGAGCTCGCCGATTTCCTCCGTGAGAATCGGGACGTCTTTGCATGGTCCCCCAAGGACATGCCGGGAGTTCCGAGGAAATTCGCCGAGCACAAACTGCACGTTCAGGAAGACGCAAAGCCAGTCAAACAACCCCTTCGCCGACTGTCGGAGGAGAAACGCAGGATTGTGGGAGAGGAGATAACCCGTCTCCTGGCAGCCGGCTTCATTATGGAAGTTTTCTTTCCAGAGTGGCTCGCCAACTCGGTCCTCGTGCTAAAGAAGAACAACAAGTGGCGCATGTGTATAGACTACACAAGCCTCAACAAGGCTTGCCCCAAAGATCCCTTTGCCCTGCCAAGGATTGACCAAGTGATAGACTCCACGGCTGGATGCGAGCTGTTGAGTTTCTTGGATGCTTACTCAGGATATCACCAGATAAAGCTAGATCAGGACGACCGCCTGAAGACCGCCTTCATCACACCATTTGGAGCTTTCTGCTACCTGACTATGACGTTCGGCTTAAGAAATGCCGGTGCCACTTTTCAGCATTGCATGCAGAAGTGCCTCCTCAAGCAACTTGGCAGAAACGCTCACGTCTACGTAGACGACATTGTGGTGAAGATGAAGAAGCGCGACACTTTGCTGGGAGACCTCAAAGAAACGTTTGAGAACCTACGCCAGTTCCAAATCAAGCTCAACCCCGAGAAATGCGTGTTCGGAGTGCCAGCCGGCCAGCTCCTAGGCTTCCTGGTCTCTGAACGCGGCATCGAATGCAACCCGGTGAAGATCAAGGCCATCGAGAGAATGGCGATCCCCACCAAGCTTCGAGACATCCAAAAGTTCACCGGATGCTTGGCCTCCTTGAACCGCTTCATCAGCCGGCGCGGAGAGAAAGCTCTCCCCCTCTACCGCCTCATGAAGAAGAGCACTCACTTCGAGTGGAACGACCAGGCCGACCAAGCTTTTCATGAGCTGAAGAAGATGCTGGCCACCCCGCCCGTCCTAGCGGCGCCGACTGAGAAAGAGCCCATGCTCCTTTACATTGCCGCAACCAGCCGGGTGGTCAGCACCGTCATCGTAGTCCAACGCCCAGAAGAAGGCCAAGCCCAACCGGTCCAGAGGCCGGTGTATTATTTGAGCGAGGTGTTATCCGCTTCAAAGCAGAACTACCCGCACTACCAAAAGATGTGTTACGGCGTGTACTTCACCGCCAAGAAGCTGAAGCCCTACTTTCAAGAGCATCCCATCACGGTCGTATGCACCACCCCACTGGCCGAGATCATAGGCAGCCGGGACGCATCCGGCCGGGTGGCGAAATGGGCCATCGAGTTGGCCCCTTACACAATCTTCTACCAGCCCCGCACCGCCATCAAGTCCCAAGCACTGGCCGACTTCCTCGTCGACTGGGCCGAGACCCAATACCTGCCGCCGGCTCCCGACTCCACCCATTGGCGCATGCACTTCGACGGGTCCAAGATGCGCACCGGCTTGGGAGCCGGTGTCGTCCTTACCTCTCCCAAAGGCGACAAGCTCAAATACACGCTGCAGATTCACTTTGCCGCCTCCAACAACGTGGCCGAGTACGAGGCGCTCATACACGGGCTCCGGCTTGCCAAAGAGCTCGGCATTCGCCGGATCCTATGTTATGGCGACTCGGACTTGGTGGTCCAACAATCATCCGGCGACTGGGACGCCAAGGACGCAAATATGGCGAGCTACCGCTTCCTGGTTCAACAACTCAGCGGATACTTTGAAGGATGCGAGTTCCTCTACGTACCGCGAGCCGACAACGAGCCAGCCGATGCCCTGTCTCGAATAGGCTCCACTCGACAAGCAATACCAACCGGCGTCGCTCTACAACGCCTCCTCAAGCCGTCTCCAGAGTCCGATTCCATCTTCGTGCCGCCTGACCCCGACGCGGCCGAGTCCGGCTCGAAAAACCAAGCAGGCGACTCTGGGGCTTCAGTAGTCGGCCTGGGGACTTCGGCAACCGGCGCGGGGACTGCCGTAGCCGGCCCGGGGACTGCACCAGCACAACAGCCGGCGGCCGACTCCAGCATTTCACCACCCAGCCCGCCCACCCTAGTGGCAGTAGCCACATTGGCAGTAGGAGAAGTCGCGGCTCCGTCATGGGCTCAGTCCATCCTCAACTTCCTAGTAAACCAAGATCTGCCGGCTGATGAAGCAGAGGCAAGACAAGTCCAGCGTCGAGCCGGAGCATACACAATCGTCAACAGAGAACTCGTCAAACGCAGTGTCACTGGAGTCCTCCAACGATGCGTCGAGCAAGAGAAGGGCATTGCAATCCTCAGAGACATTCACCAAGGAGAATGCGGCCACCATGCGGCTTCAAGATCACTCGTCGCCAAAGCTTTCCGCCATGGTTTCTTCTGGCCGACCGCTTTGGATGACGCCAAAGAATTAGTCAAATATTGCAAAGGGTGCCAACTGTTCAGCTCCAAGCAACACATGCCGGCTTCGGCACTCAAGACCATTCCCCTCACCTGGCCCTTCGCCGTTTGGGGACTGGACATGGTGGGCCCATTCAAGACGGCGCGCGGTGGCATGACGCATTTGCTCGTCGCCGTGGACAAATTCACCAGGTGGATTGAGGCAAAGCCGATCAAGAAGTTGAATGGGTCGACTGCTGTGACATTCATCGCAGACATAACAACTTGGTACGGCATGCCACACAGCATCATCACCGACAATGGCACAAATTTTGCCAAAGGAGCCTTGGCACGTTTCTGCACGGCCCAAGGTATCCGGCTGGACTTAGCGTCCGTCGCCCACCCGCAGTCAAACGGCCAGGTCGAGCGAGCCAACGGCCTCATCCTCTCCGGCATCAAGCCTCGACTGGTCGTACCTCTGGAGCGTTCAGCCGGCTGTTGGCTCGATGAGCTGCCGGCTGTCCTCTGGAGTCTGCGCACTACACCAAACAAGTCAACCGGCTTCACCCCTTTCTTCCTCGTGTATGGTGCCGAGGCAGTCATCCCAACTGACATCGAGTTCGACTTGCCTCGAGTAACCATGTACACGGAAGCATAGGCCAAGGAAGCACGAGAAGACGGCGTCGAGTTGCTGGAAGAAAGCCGGCTGTTAGCCCTTAGCCGGTCTGCCATCTACCAGCAGGGCCTACGCCACTACCACAGCCGGAAGGTCAAGCCAAGATCCTTCCAAGAGGGCGATCTTGTGCTCCGGCTGATCCAGTGAACAGCCGGCCAGCACAAGCTCTCGGCCCCTTGGGAGGGCCCCTTTGTCATCAGCAGAGCCTTAGGCAACGACTCCTACTACCTGATCGATGCACAGAAGCCGAAGGCACGAAAGAGAGACGACTCCGGCAAGGAGTCGGAACGACCATGGAACGCCAACCTCCTTCGAAGATTTTAAAGCTGAAATACAGTATGTATCACGCTAACTTTTGTACTAAGTACGAGACAAAAGGCCCCCCGAGGAGGGCTCGGGGACTGCCATCATTTATCTATGAACGAAAAGTATCATGCTTATGACCTTGTCATTTCATTTACTTGTTCCGTCCGGCACCGGGTTCGACTAGTCGGCCCGGGGACTAGCTGACTGGAGTTATATTAGAAGTCCTACCCGCGGTCAGACAAGTAGTGTGCTGACACCCAGGCTTAGCTCTTGCCAAAGTTGCAATTTGAAGAACCGGCTGTCCGGCTGGCAAGAGTCCAAAGCAGGAAAGGATGCCCACACGAGAAATGGCCAGGGACCAACGGACTAATATAACGAAAGTCGGTTTGCCGCCTACCACCGACCGACTACCATAGTAGCCGGCCGGCCGGTTTCCATTCACTTCACTTCAATCCAAGAAAGCTTGAGTACTGGCCTCCCCAAAGAGGGAAGGCGGCAAAGGAAAAAGCCTAAGGATAAAAAGCATACGCGAATGGAAACCGAGCATGCACATAATAATATTTACATAAAAGACCTCCAAGAGGCCAGCATTCAACATAGTTTGGATACACCCCCAGTGGGTGGAACTGCGAAAACCTAATAAAAATCGTTCAAAAGACAACAAGCAGGAAAAATAAGGACGGCACGTCAAGCTGGCAGAGCGACCGACGAGCCGGGCTGGTTGGCAGAGATGGTTGTGCCCGCTGAAGGAGCGGCCGACTGGCGAACCTCGGCTTGATCACCGCCTCCCGCAGAGGGCGCGCTCCCACGCGCCTTGTTGCTGGAGGCACGGTCGGCCTGAGGTCGGCCGGTTGTTCCACCAGCCGGCTCGATGTCTTCACCGTCCTCCTCTTCGTCATCCTCGCCCTCGTCGCTAGAGGCGATCTCCTCCGCCGAGTCCTCTCCCACCGCCGGGTTCAGCCCAAACCACTCCTCCGGCTGGGCAACACCGTCATCGTCGATTTCGGGTGCAAAAACGCTGATGTCGGTGCACTCGGCGATCGTCGAAGCACGCTGGGCGATAGCCGGCCTCACCTCTTCCAGCTCCGCATCGGCCTCCATCCGCCAAGTGCGCAGCTGGTCCAGGCTCAGCCCTGGGTACCAAGCCCGAACGAACTCCAATGCCTGCCCGGCTCCGAGGCGGGCCGCCGACGCCTTCCAAGCCTCAAAGCGACCGACTGCGACCTCCAGCCAGTCGGCAGTCCGGCTTGGGGTGCGGGGGATCGTCTCGCCGGGCCAGAGGGCGTCCAACACCTGCGCCCCGGCACGTTGGAGCTGGCGAAGCATCCGATGAGCCGGCTGCAACCGCGCCTGGACAGCCAAGAGCTGCTCCTCAAGTGTCCGGTTCGCGTCCGGCGCGATGTTGGCCCCCGCCTGACGGCGCGCCTCGCGATGGGCCTCGATGCTTTGGGCGGCGAAGGCGGAGTAGCCAGGAAAGTAGTCTGCACAAGAAAATAGGCAACAACACAAGTTAGGCCAAGAACCAGGCGCCAAGGGGCAGGAGAGGAGCGAGGAAGGCGGCTTACCGTCGATCAAGTCTTCGATGCGACCGAAGCCTTCATCCAGTGCTCGCCGAGTCTCAGCCCAGCTCGCCGCCTCGGTCTCAAACTCTGCCTTCAGGGCGGCCTCGCTATCCTGCGCTTTTTGCAGGGCCGCCTTGTGGCTCTTCTCTTGGTCAGCCAGCTTCTTGGCCAGGCGGTCACGCTCCTGGACCAAGGCTGCGTACTCAGCATCCTTGGTATGAAGGGCGGCCCGCGCTTCTCTGAGCTCCTTCCTCAAGTCGGCGTTGGCCCCTGAAGACAAAGAAGAAGAAAAACAATAAGGAAAAAGTCGTCAAGGAAGATCCGACCCGACTGCTCTGCAGTCGGCCCGAATCTCGGGGACTACACCCAGTGGGTGCGCTGACGCGCCCCCACAGGAGACAGACAAGATCAAGCACTTACTTCGGCTGTTGGCCAGGTCGTCGGTCTTCCGACCCAACTCCCGAGCCTGGGAGTTGAAGGCGGCAGCACGGGAGTTATGATATTCCTGAAAGTTCATAAGGAAGCAAAAATAAGGTAGTCGTCAAGAAAGATCCGACCCGACTGCTCAGCAGTCGGCCCGAATCTCGGGGACTACACCCAGTGGGTGCGCTGACGCGCCCCCACGGAAGAAATCAAGAGATCAAAGCGGCCAAGAATGAAGGACTTACCCGGATGGCGGCTCGCGTCGACAGGAACTCCTGGGTGAACTGCTGCAGCAGGGCGGCTTGAGCTTGAAGCCGGCTCCGGACCCCTTGAGCCGCCACATTCAGCTCGCCAGTCCCCCCGCTGGGAGTCCACTCGGACGTGGCGGTGCTGGCCGCCTCCAGATCCTCTGCCGACTGGCATGCGCCCGCGACTCGGCGCGACTCCGGCGGAGCGGCGCCTCCCCTTGCGCGCCGACGCGTCACCGGCTCCACCTCGAGGCCGGCTCCGCCCTCCGGCTCACCCTCGGCCGGCTCCTCTGGCACCGCCGACGATTGGCCGCCTTGGCCCGCCCCGGTTGGCACTGCCGGCGGTGCTCTCCCTGCGAAGAACACGGGGTCATCCCTCCTCTCCGTCAGCGGCCGGTCTTGGACGATCTCCTCCGCCAAGGGCAATGGGGTGTCAGGGGCCACGGCTCGGAGGGGAATGGCGAGCAGCGGAGGCTGGTCGCGCGAGCCCTCCGCCTCCGTCCCCGCGGTCGCCGCCTCCGCCTGGGCCTTGGCTGCCGCGTCGGCCTGCTCCCTCGCCGCCTGGGCGGCCGCTTTTTCCGCCGCCTCGCGCTCCTCGCGCGCCTCGTGGGCGTTTCGCTCCGTGGCCTCCCTGAGGTCGGCGCGGGGGTCCACGCGGCGGGAGCTCGAAGACCCTCCAGCCGGCCCCACTACGGAACCGCCTGGACCCCGCTCAAGGGAAAGCGGCGCCCTGTCCAGCAAGCGGGAAAGGGTTAAGAAGAATTTTCGAACAAGAGAGAACGATGCAAAGCATGCGACAAAGCAATCAACGACTTACGCTGAGACCGCCTAAGGCTGCTTCACCGCCTTGCGGAAGCGGGCCGCTTTCGCAGCCGCCTCATGTCGCTTGGTCGCCGCGGTGGAGGCTTTGGACTTCTTCGGCCGACTGCCAAAGAGGCCTGAAGCGGCCCGGCGCTTCTGTGCGCCGCCGCCTGCAGTCGGCGCGATGGACGAGCCCGCGCCCTGATGGTCGGCTGCCGGCTGGTGACGCGGGGCGACTTCGGCTTCAGCATCATCCGGCCAGTCCTCGAAACTGGCGGTAAGCCTTGAGCCCCCGGGCTCAGCATCGTCCCCCACGACGGTGTCTTCCATGGCGGCCGCCCCCAAATCCGGGTCGTCGACGTCGTCCGCCATGCGGTCGGGGGCGTACTGGCATTCTATCCCCGCTGCCCCGGTCGTCGGCGGGAGAAGGGGGTTCTGCTAAGAAGAACCGGCCGATCAAAAGCCGGCCATCATAAAGCCGGCTACCAACAGAAAGAAGAAAGAGAGGAAGACTTACCACGGGTGGAGGGTTGGCGCGAGAATATGGCGCCTTGCCGTATCGCCAGTCTTCGGCGAGCTTGCAATTGGAGATGTAATTTACCATGTACGATACCTCCGCATGAGGCATCTCCCTGGTGCTCAGCCGGCTTGGGTCGAATCGGCCGCTCATCTGACACATCATGTGGGGCCGGCTTTGGAGAGGAGATATCCGGCGCTCCACGAAGGCGGCCACCAAGTCGGCCCCGCTCAGGCCTTCCGACTGAATCAAGACCCGAAAACGGGAGACGGCAGCGTTCCCGGCCTGAGACAGCGACCGGGACCGGAAACTCCATGAGGGCTGCCTCCCAGCCGGCGGGCCGGCTACGTAAGCCGGCAGGTTGATGTAGTCTCCTTGCTCAGCGACGTTCTTCACGTAGAAGTACGACTTCTACCAGATCTTCACCGACTGGATCAGGGGGATGGGCGGGAACGAGTTGTTCTCGCCCGCCCTCCTCATGGCGATGAAGGCCCCGCAGGGGGCGGGCATGCCTGCGACGACGGTGCCGAGTTTGCTCTGGAAGAACTCCCCCCAGAGCTCCAGCGTGGGGAGCCGCCCCAAGAAACCTTCGCAGAGGGAGACGAAGGCCGACAGCAGCATCACCACATTGGGAGTGAGGTGATGCGGCTGAAGGTTGTAGAACTCGAGGAAGGAGCGCAGAAATCCGCTCGCCGGAAGGCCGAAGCCGTGCAGGAAGTGCGAGCGGAAGACGACCCGCTCGCCCTCCTCTGGTGCCGGCGAGATCTCCGTCTCTGGCGCCAGGCGGAACCGCACGAGGTTGGCGTCGGGCAGGCGCCGAGTCTGGCGGAGGAACTCAACATGGTCCTCATGGACGTTGGAGCCATCCCACGAGCTCGACAGCGCCATGGGAGCAAGACGATGTGGCGGCGCGGCGGCGCTGAGACGGGAGGCTGCGGCGGCAACGAGAGGAAGAAAGGAGGACGGGAAGGGGCGGAGTGAGAGAGAGAGCGTGCGAACCTCTGTCGCTCCCCCTCATCCCCCTACTTATAGGCTCGCGTGGCGGAGCCGAGGAGGCGCGGCGTGGGGAAACGTGGGGATCGACCGTGCCCACTCCCCCACGTCTCGCGATTACTGTGCCTTGATGGTGGAATAAAACCGCCGCGGGAAGGCAAGCGGTCCATGTGGGCCACAGAAGATCCGCGCTCGGACCGAGGCCTGCGAGTGGCGGGCCCGAGCCTGCGGCGGCGTCCCGTCGCGCACGTGCCTTGGCAGGATTTTGTCGCCACGTGGCCCACGTTCCCTCCTACGAGAAATGGAGCTCTCTGAAGTCGGCGCGCACAAGCAAAGCCGGCCCCGCAGGATAGGAAGCTGACCAAGCTTCTCGTCCCCTTATCAGCTTCGGGGACTACTGTCGGAGTAAATAGCCATGGGTAGCCTAGCCGGCATCCCCTGGCCCTTCTGAAAAAATTACGAGCCCATTCGGCTCTCAAGAATCCAAGACATGGGGCCGCCTTCCCCTCGCTGGCTGTCACCCAGGCCGGCTTTCGGAAGGTAGCCCGACTTTAGCCCTCATAAAGAAGGCCATGGGAGGCTGACTCCAAGAAGCCGGCCGCGAGGAGGCCGACTCCAAGAAGCCGGCTCCCATAAAGCGGTCGAGACCGTACCCTCAAAGTTTGCATCCACCTAACGGAGATGTGACGGGGCGTGGCTACAGTGGAGCCTGCCCCCCCCCCCCCGAATCCCGGAGCTCGCCTGACACAGTGCGCCGTACAGGAGGCCATGACCCGTCCGACGCGGCACTGTTGCCACACTGACCCTGACGTCATCCATGATGGATTACCAGTACGGCCCACGGGCGGTGGGCCCCTTCGGGCAAAGAGACACCTGAAGGCGGCCTGGCTTCCCTCAGACGGACCGAGACGGAGCCAGCTCTCCCCAGCCGGCTTGCCACCCCCTCAAAGGAGACGCCCCATTAAGGAGACAAGACGCGGTGAGGCTACAGTGGCCACCCGCCGGACGGCAGCACTGTAGCCACGCCTACCACGACGAAGCCCACGTCACTAAGATAGAGCAACAGTGATCAGCCGCCAACCAGGTCCTGGACAGTGGGGCCTGCCTATCTACTAAGGGGCCGGCAGCCGACGGGACCCACCAGTCGGAGGGCCCCAGCAGCCGGCGCAAAAGCCGGCGAGCGCAGTCACAGATGGCTGGGCCCCGCGCCCAGCCGGATTACCATTGTACCCCCGGGGGTAGGCCTATATAAACCCCCCGGGGCACCCATGCAAAGGGTTGGACCCCCAGCTAGTTTTAGACACCACACAAGGAGAAGAAGCAGGCGAGCCGTGCCCTTCTTCCTCCTCCCACCGAACAGCTCAAGGAGCATTGTGTAGCTACTTGTCCATCTAGTGATCATGCAGAGACCCCGCAGAGCAGCAGTAGGGGTGTTATCTCCACGGAGAGCCCTGAAGCTGGGTAAGATTCGCCGGCGTGCATGTCTTCGCCTCATCCCGTTTCCAGGCACCGGTGACGTCTTACTGGCTCCCACAACGATAAGCCACCCGTTGGCATATGTCGCACCTACCACCCGACACGCTGCCACAAACTAGACACCTCTGGGAAGGAACCCTCTGGCCATGGAGCATCAACGCTTTTTCTTATTATGGTACCTCCGCACTCTGTGTGCCGCCCCTCGATCATCTTCGGTTTCACATTAAAGGTCTTGAGCCACAGGCCAAAGTGAGGGGTAATGCGAAGGAAGGCCTCACATACGACGATGAACAACGAGATGTGAAGGAGGGAATCCGGGGCCAGATCGTGGAAATCCAGCCCATAATAGAACATGAGTCCCCTAACAAAGGGATCCAGAGCGAGGCCTAGTCCTCAGAGGAAGTGAGAGACGAACACAACACTCTCGTTGGGTTCGGGAGTGGGGATGACCCGCCCTCGGGCGGGCAGCCTGTGCGAAATTTCAGCGGTCAGATATCTGGCCTCTCTCAGCTTCTTGATGTCCTCCTCTGTGACAGAGGAAGGCATCCACCGACCTTGGAGGTTGGATCCGGACATGGTTGAAAGTCCGAAGCGCCTGACCTGAGCCTGGGGTGTTGGAACTCAAGGCGGGGGAAGGATTCGATTGAGCGCGAGAGGAAAAAGGGACATGTCTTGGCGACTTTATAAAGAGGGTGAATGTCAAGCGTCCTCCTCACGGCCGTTTTGGACTCACCTAAATCGAGGAGTCATACCAACGGGCACGGCTGGGTTACCCACGTCTGTATTGATGAGAATCCCATAATAAGGGGAACACGATCTCTGCTTTGACAAGATGTGTCAAGAAAACCGCCTCGCGATATGTGTGGTGCTGGTTGAGAAAAACGGTTCGAATAATGACCGGGCCATGGCGTGATGTCATGCTGCCAAAACGTGTCAGCAGATTTGATTTGTGGAAATATTATTCTCTCTACGGTGGTATGTGGAACTTGTTTTGCAGAGCCGGACACTATCCTTGTGTTCAAAATCTACCATGGATTATTCGGAGGAGGAACCCGCCTTGCAATGCCGAAGACAATACTGTGCGCCGGACTCATCGTCATTGAAGCCTGGTTCAGGGGCTACTGAGGGAGTCCTGGATTAGGGGGTCTCCGGACAGCTGGACTATATCCTTTGGTCGGACTGTTGGACTATGAAGATACAAGATTGAAGACTTCGTCCCGTGTATGGATGGGACTCTCCTTGGCGTGGAAGGCAAGCTAGGCAATACGGATATGTAGATCTCCTCCCTTGTAACAGACTCTGTGTAACCCTAGCCCCCTCCGGTGTCTATATAAACCGGAGGGTTTAGTCTGTAGGACAACAGACAATCATACCATAGGCTAGCTTCTAGGGTTTAGCCTCTACGATCTCGTGGTAGATCAACTCTTGTAATACTCATATCATCAAGAACAATCAAGCAGGATGTAGGGTATTACCTCCATCAAGAGGGCCCGAACCTGGGTAAACATCATGTCCCCTGCCTCCTGTTACCATCCGCCTTAGACGCACAGTTCGGGACCCCCTACCCAAGATCTGCCGGTTTTGACACCGACAGCGGGTTTTTAACCCTCGCTACTACTAAACAGTCTCTACCGTGCCCCCCGAGACATGCCATAGTAGTAGCGAGGGGTATGAACCCGCGCTACTACTAAGTTGATAGTAGTAGCGCGGGTTTATACCCCTCGCTACTACTAAGTACAAGGTAGGTGAAGTCTCCATATCCTTGGTCGAATCCCTCCCCTCTCCCTCACTCTCCGCCCTCTCTCCATAGGCTCTCCCTCCCACCCGCGATTCCCTTCCTCATCCACCACCACCGCCGGCCTTGCACCTCATGCCTCCCCCAAATCCGGCGACCTCCACACCCACCACAGCCCCATCCCCCTCCTTCCTCCCCATTCTCTAGTGTTGGAAGGAGAGGGAGATCCAGCAGAGCACCATCCATGGCGGTGGCCAAATCCGCCATGGACACAACCACATGTGAGTTGTTCTTCCTACTCCTCTCTCTCTCTCTCTCTCTCTCTCTCTCTCTCTCTCTCTCTCTTCATCTTCCAAATCGAGCAGAGTGCCATCCATGGCGTCATCTAGGGTTTCGGCTCCAACTCCGGCGGCCACCGTTGAGTTGCTGCACCTACTCCTCTCTATCTCTCTCTTCCTCTTTTAATCCTTGTCTCTTTTTTTGTAGCAGCAACAAAGGAGAGGTGTATCACCATGGACAACTTCGTCCCCTCCAGGACCAGTAGCAGCCATGGATGGAGAGGACGATGATGCCCAGCAGAAGCAGCCGCCATGGATGGATTTTGTTAATTCTCAATTAGTTAGTGATAGCGCGGGCCCTGACCTGCACTACAACTAAGTAGTAGTAGCGCGAGTGTCAACCACTCTACTACTACTAGAAGTAGCAGTAGCGCGGGTACCGCCCGCGCTACTGCTAAAAGTTAGCTGTAGCGCCCTAGCAGTAGCGCAGGCCCCCGCGCTACTGCTAGGAAATTACTCGCGCTACTATTATGGTTTTCCCTAGTAGTGTATAAGCAATCATGCATATAAGAGATCAAAGAAGACTCAAATAACTTTTATGGATATCATAAACTCAAAGTTCGTCGGATCCCAACAAACACACCGCAAAAAAATTACATCATATGGATCTTCAAGAGACCATTGTATTGAGAATCAAACAAGAGAGAGGAAACCATCTAGCTACTAACTACGGACCCAAAGGTCTACAAAGAACTACTCACGCATCATCGGAGAGGCACCAATGGACATGATGAACCCCTCCATGATGGTGTCTAGATTGGATCTGGTGTTTTTGGAACTTGCGGCGGCTACAATTGATTTTTGTCGACTCCTCTAGGGTTTATGGAATATTAGGGTATTTATAGAGTAAAGAGGCGGCCCGGGGGGCACCCGAGGTGGGCACAACCCACCAGGAGCGCCCTGGTGGATTGTGCTCCCCTCGGAGCACCCCTAGGCGCTTCTCCAGCCCATTGGATGTCTTCTGGTCCAAAAAAATCCACAAAAAGTTCCGCTGCATTTGGACTCCATTTGGTATTGATTTCCTGTGATGTAAAAAAACATGCAAAAACAACAACTGCGCTTGGCACTATGTCAATAGGTTAGTACCAAAAATGTTATAAAATGACTATAAAATGATTATAAAACATCCAAGAATGATAATATACACAACATGGAAAAATAGAAAATTATAGATACGTTGGAGACGTATCAATGTAGAAGCCCTCCGTGATCGATCCCCCCTCCGCCAGAGTGCCGGAAAAGGCCTCCAGATGGGATGTCACAAGAACAGAAACTTGTGGCGGTGGAAAAAGTGTTTTGGGTGGCTCTTTGTTGGTTTCCCGATTTTAGAGAATTTATAGAGTCAGAATTAGGTCAAACGGAGCAAATGTGGGTCCATAAGGAACCATGCAGCTCCCTGGTGGCTTGTGGCCACCTCCTTCACCTTCTGAATTCCTCCCAGAGCTTCTAGGGTCTCTTATGTTCAGAAAAAAATCATCAAAAATTTTCATGGCATTTGAACTTCATTTGGTACTGATTTCCCGGAAAACCAAAAACAAGCAAAAAACAACACTTGGCACTAAGTTAATAGGTTAGTCCCAAAAAATGATATACAGTGACATATAATTGCATATAAAACATCCAAGATTGATACTATAATAGGATGGAACAATAAAAAAGTATAGATACGTTGAAGACATATCAATGTATTTCATTTATATCATTTTGTGCGCTCCACCAAGTTGTATGTGGCATGTAAGAGTGACCCATGATCCTAATCGATTGTGCATTTGCATTCAAACGCAAATTCTAAATAATGCACAAATCTAGGGGGGTCTCTTGGTTATCACACACTTCTCAAAGCGATGATGTTATTCATTGATTATATCCAATGTCGAAGTTTTGATCTATATGTTGTCGTCAATTACCAAAAAGGGGGAGATTGAAAGTGCATCTAATCCTCGGGTGGTTTTGGTAATTAATAACAACATATATGTCATTGAACTAATGCCTATTCAAAGATAATTTCAGGAAAGTCAATGTTGGCTTGGCAAGGACATATGATTGTGGACCCCTCAAAATTCTAAGGACATACACTGGCAAAAGCTTCAAGACTCTAAATTCTTGGTTGAGTGATCAAAGGTCACATTGAGTCCATAGGAAAGCAAATACTATTAAAAGGGGATAAGGTTTTGGTCATGATAATTTTCTCAAGTGCTTGAAGATATTGCTTCAAAACCCTCAACCACTTTCTCCATATCCAATCTGTCCAATACCCTAAGTTCAATCTCGGTCCCACTGAAACCTATCCATCCGGACCCACCGGGATACATTAGACAGAGCCATAAGCCAAACCCTAGAAACTCAGTTCTATTGAGATGACATTTTGTCCCACCAAAGTGTAGTGACCAAGTTTCTGTAACCCATTGCTTTCACTTTGGAACTACCAAGTTGAAACGATCGGAATTATCGAGATGAGGAATCTTCTTAGGTCATCACATATGGTCTCACTGAGTGGATTCATCCGGTCTCACCGAAATGTCTAATGTTCAAATCTTTTACACTGTTCGATCCCACTGAGATTTAATTTCGGTGTCATCGAGTTATGCATAAAATTTATAACGACTAGATCTTTGGTGATGGCTATATATACCCCTCCACCACCACTCACTCACAAAGAGAGCAACCAGGACAAAACTACACTTCCCATATCCATTTTCTGAGAGAGAACCACCTACACTTGTGTTGAGATCGAGGGATTCCAATCCGACATTTGAACCTTGATTTCTAGCCTCCCCAAGTTGCTTTTCACTCTAATCCTTCTCCTGCCCCAATCCAAATCCGTGAGAGAGTGATTGAGTGTCGAGGAGACTATCTTTTAAAGCACAAGGGCAAGGAGTTCATCATTAACAACAACATCTATTACCTTTTTTTAGAACCGGGCTTTACCCCTTTCCATTGCAAAGGACGAAAATACAACCAGTTCTAACAGAAGAGTCAGGAGAAGGGAAAGAGGTAGAGCGAGTTCCAGCACTACCAGGAAACCCACCACACCCGCTCGCCATCGAAACGGGTACTATGGGGCGAAAACCTGAGTAGCACATAATAAGGACTAGCCTAATACATTTCTCAGAAGATCAAACTAGAACATGTACAGTCTTTTGAAAGCCGAAGAGAGTCACCTCCTCCGGGGGCAGAAGCAAAAGGAGGTAGACGCTTTGTTGTGGCAGTCATCTTCACCGAAAACGCCCCGAAAGCCTCAGACACCTTAGATCAGTTGTTTGGTAGCGTCACACATCTTCATCAACTGCATCGTACTAGCCCTGATCATCTCTGCTCCTGTTCGAAGCTCCCTGGCGGCGTCCCCTTGTTGCAAGCCTGTCCAATAAAGCAGAAAAGAGCATAGAGAAAACACAATCTCAAAGGAGTCTTGATTTGTTTCTTTTCAAAAGTAGCTCGATTACGCGCCAACCAGATGGCCCAACAAGTGGCTGCCAAGCCTACTGTATAGAATGTTTTCTTCCCAGGAAGAAACTTATGACACCAAATGAAATATTGCCGGTAGTTCTTCGGACATTTGTCAGTGCCTAAAACCACTCCAATAGATCGTCATACTACCCTGGCCACAAGACAAGTAAAGAAGAGACATCTATTACCTTTTGGAGAGTGGTGTTTCCTAGATTGGTTAGGTGTCACTTGGGAGCTTCCAAGATCACGTGGAGTTGAACCAAGGAGTTTTTAAGGGCAAGGAGATCACCTACTTCATGAAGATCTACCCTGAGGGAGGCTAGTCCTTCGTGGGCGTTAGCCATGCTGGAATAGACAAGGTTGCTTTTTCGTGGACCCTTCGTGCGTGGAGCCCTCCGTGAACTCGCGCAACCGTTATCCTTCATGGGTTGAAGTCTCCATCAACATGGATGTACGATAGCACCACCTATTGAAACCACATAAAAAACATCATGTCCTCATTGTGTTTGATATCTTCGATCCCCTCTACATTCATATGCAAAGTTTTTACTTTCCACTGCACAACTCTTATACTTGCATGTGTAGGGTGCTGCTTGACTTGGTAGAATTGCTAAGACTTGCCTATAACTAAAACTGGAAAAGATTAGGTTTTATTTGGTCAAGTAGTCTAATCATCCCCCTCTAGACCTACTTTTAATCCTACAACTTTCCAGAAACAGACAAACAAAGTTAGATGGAAGAAGGCACCACTAGGTATGTACAAGCTGAACATAGGTGCATTCTTTAAGAATGACACAAGTCAGTTAATTACTATTGTTCACAATTGTCGAAGGCAAAGCTATGGCATAAGTTGCCAAGTTATTTGACTATGTTTCTAACGCAGCGACGGTGAAATCTATGTCGCTTCACCAAGTCCTTCAGTTGATAAACAAACATTGTAGAATAGGCTGTCTTGAGATCATTTATGCGTGCAATGGTGCGTCTGATGTTCTGCCCTCCTATTCAGCAAGTCCGACATATTGTTTTCAACAAGCTCATGATATCTCGTCGATTCGATTGAAAGCTAATGACTTGGCACATTTTCTAGCTAGGCATATATATGCTTCAAAATCGATGTGCTAGTGGGATGATGACTTTGTTAACTTTGCAATGAAGTGCCAAGATGACTTTCCTTGAAAAAAAAAAACTTAACAAAGTGCAATTGCTTGAGTGAATGAAATGGTTAATCTCTCTCTCTCTCCAACCTCTCCTCCCTTTTCCTTTCAATCAGTCGGTTCCCCTCTCTCCCAAGCCAAGACACCAATCTCTTCCTTTCCCGTCTCTCTCTCTCTCTCTCTCTCTCCCTCTCTCTGCGCTTGCCCCCCCTCCCTACCCAATCCGCCCATCCATCCACCTCCTGCCCCCCGCAGGCGATTCCCCAACGTCTCGGCGCGGATTCGGGTGTTCCTCGCGCGAATCAGCGTGGATCCGAGGTCAGGACCCTTCCGATCGCTAATCCCTGCTCTCTGCGTCGCCTATTGGTCCCCGACGTGCAGGTGTGGGTTTGGGGGAGGGGGCTCCTCCGGCGGCGCGAGTAGGAACGACGATGAACTCTCCCTAGAACAGATTCTTAGATGACCGGTCCCCGTCGCTGCGCCACTTGCTTTAGTTTCTTTATATATATCACGTGGATTGGTTAGATCGCTAAGGGCACGCGGTTGGGCAGGACTCCTGTGATTTAGGGCGCTTCCTGGAGCAGCTTATAATCAACAGTGATTGTATGCAGATTGCATAATTGGATCCTACTTACTGCGTTTGATTACCCCTGTGGTCACCCGTCGGTTGTTCCTAGTAATTCGCCTGAGCATTTCATGGACATCATGCTTTTGTTTGTAAATGGAGGTCATTTGCCACTTCTCAGTGTTAGCTTTAGTGGACTGATGCGAGTTGTGCACTATCAGCGAGTCAGGGTTAAGTAGTACTGAAAAGTTGCCAATAAGGGTAAGGTTCCAATGTGGAGCTCACATGCCATTCACGGCAATAAAGCATCACTGCTATCAGGGTCTTACTGTGTACCAATCTATTTCATGGCTTATTATTTACCCGTTGCTCCACAAAAGGAAAGAAAGAAGTGATGCAACTATGACAACAGATGAGCCACATTATGTAATTCTTTCTGAGTCCATGGTAGCTTGCCACAAGCTTGTGCTGTTATGACTTATCTTTGGATATGCTGGTCCAACCTGACTTTACTTTGTTTCTTATATGATGGCAGGAAAGATATCTGGTAGTACAAGCTTGAATTGGGAGTTGGGACTATAGTCCTATTAGCTTATTATAAATGAGGATTAATCAGCATAGGCTTCTGTTTTGTCACTCAAAGATACATATTTTATCTCTCTTTCTGATGCTACATGATAATTAATAAACAGGCTCAAGTGTGATGGGGCTATTTTTGTTCGGTGTGCATAATGTTCAAGCTAACCTGCACATTTAAAAATAATAGGGAGCGCTTCAACCTGTGCCTTGCGTCTCTGAGATTTACTGCCGTGTATTCCAATTCACATTTGCTCATATGTGCGTTACATGGATAGGTAGCTTGTATTGTAGATTCAATCAAAAGGTACATTGTGTTTCTCCGCAGTATTTTCCTTGCTTTATGTGCACCATTCCTATTTCTTGCTATTATGATGGGCATGTATTGTTAGTTGTAAAATGATCGAGATAAGACCAGGTTATTGGCTGCATTTGATAATGACTTTTTCATGTTATTTATCTGCAGCAACCTACGGAATTTTTGACGGCATTTTCTGCAGCCTGCGGAACATTGTATCTGCAATAGTAAAACAATATATGGGCTGACTTTGGCATTTCATGGGAGGTTTTGAAGATGATGAACCACCCTCAAAACGCGCAAGAGCATCCTCAGTAGAGTCAGCAAATTTACCAGAAAGTTTCTGTTATTCGAAATCCATTAACCCTTTGGGAGGTACAATGGCTAGACCTTTGGCTTCCCAGGGGAAAGAAGTTATGGTTGGTTCTAAAGGTGTTATTAAGAGGGACGAATTTGTGAGGATAATCACAAAAGCTCTGTATACTCTTGGATATGAAAAAAGTGGAGCTGTTCTTGAGGAAGAATCAGGTATTACATTGCATTCTCCATCGGTGAATCTATTCAGAAAGCAGGTGCTTGATGGTAATTGGGACAATGCAGTAGCTACCTTGAATAAACTTGGCCTTCTGGATGAAAACATCGTGAAGTCTGCTGCATTTTTGTTATTGGAGCAGAAATTCTTTGACCTTTTGAGAAATGACAACTTAATGGGTGCCATAAAGACGTTGCAAAATGAAATCTCCCCCCTTGGTGTTAACAGAAAACGAGTTCATGAAATGTCAAGTTGCATAATTTCTTCTCCGCAGAACTTCTTGCTTGCGTTTCCAAAGCTTGGAACCGAAGCTTCTGACTCACGCCTTAAGCTCCTAGAGGAATTGCAAAAGGTGCTCCCACCTGCTGTTATGGTACCAGAGAGGAGGTTAGAGAATATAGTTGAACAGGCGCTTACTGTACAACGTGAAGCTTGTTATCTCCATAATTCTATTGATGGCTTGTCACTTTATGTTGATCATCACTGTGGGAGGGATCAGATACCATTTCGAACACTGCAGGTATGAACTCATGCTGATGTCAGTGGTTGCATTTGTTGCATGTTTAAATATTTAAATACCATGTTTGAAATCAAGGTTGTGCTTAACAGTTGCCTGCATTGCTTAAGAATCCAAAAATAAGCAGTACTGGTCGGTTTGGTGTTCTTGCTCTTCGTTTGACTATTTCTGTACAGTTTTTATACATCACTTGTAGATTATTTCATAACAAGTCTTGGATAAATTCTGTTTTCTCTCTCTGTATAATGTGTGATCCAGTTGTCATAAAGTATAACTTAAGCATCCTCTATCCTCGCCCCTCCCCTCCCTTCCCACCTCCCTCTTGCTGTGTTGAATATTTTGCAATATATATTTAGGTTGGAAAGAGAATACATCAGATTCAGGTTAATGTAGAGGAAATATTTTTGTATGAGAAGAAGATAGATGTGAGTTGAGTGCTATTTAAATGTTCATGAAAGCAACTGAGATCTGGCTCTCCTTGACAAGTAGGATGTGCTTCTCATTCCTGGTATAAAATAGTTAATGCCTAAATGTAATAATTGAAACTAAGCAATACAATATTTCTCGATGCACAATCAGACACTGCTATCCACATATCTTATCACCTGTACTAAGCCACAAGCAAATAAAAAATATTATCGCAGGTTCTGCGTGAACACGGTGACGAAGTATGGTTTCTTCAATTCTCAAACAATGGGAAATATTTAGCCTCATCATCAAATGATAAATCTGCAATTATATGGAAGGTAACTATGCTTCTGACTTTTGACCTTCTTCATGAAGGTGTTCAGCAGTGCAGTGTCTTGCCCCTTACTTTCCCATTTAGCTAGTGCCTTATGTGAAAACTTTCTGCACAACCACATTCACTCTTTTTTGGTCACCTGCTGGTTGTTTCTGTCCGAAAATTTGAGATCTCGAGTATTTCCTTTATTTGTTCAAATGCAAATTGATAGGGTAGATATTTTACATCATTAATTTGTCGGAGTGAGTCTATCTAATTTGAGCCTTGTTGGCCTTAGCTGCAAGTTTGATTAATATGTTTGTTTGGTTTGCTACATGATCTTGTGGCCTGACACTATAGACCATATAGCTTGGCATTTATGCATTGGTGGTGCGATTAGCCTACCTTGAAGGTGTTCTGATTTTATTTTTGTGGTGGTTGATGAGGACATAATGTGGTCCTTGTTTGGAACTATCAAAACTTAGTTCTAGAAAAACTTCCCAGCATCTCAATCTCAGAACTTCAATCCCATCGAGATTCCGATGCACATGAACAATCTCGATGCACATGAACCTAATTTTCAGTTTCATCTTCATCATTTGTTCCAGGAATTTTATTGCATTCTAGTATGTACCTCAGGATGTGCATGCGCATGTACGTACTGATAATGATGGTGAAATTTACATTTTCACTGCCATCTTGATAGTTGATGCAACACAAATCAATCTTCTGCTTGCTTGCAGTAATGTGGGTATTTTTCCTAGGTCGATGAAGATGGAGAACTATTGCTGAAGCACAGATTGACTGGTCATGAGAAACCAGTGATGATGGTTGCATGGAGTCCTGATGATAGCCAGCTTCTTACATGTGGAATGGAAGAAGCCATCCGGCGTTGGAATATTGAATCTGGTGAATGTATTCATGTCTACGAAAAGCCTGGCCTTGGTTTGACGTCATGTGGCTGGTTTCCAGACGGAAAGCAAATATTGTGTGGTCTATCTGATCAAAGCCTTTGCTTGTGGGATTTAGATGGTAAAGAGGCAGATTGCTGGAAAGGGCAGCGGTCATCAAAAATATCTGATTTTGCTGTAACAAAAGATGGCAAAGTTATAATAATTATGAACAGAGATTCCACAATTCTTTTATTCAATAGGGACACAAAACAGGAGAGGCTGATTGAAGAGGATAATACAATCACTTCATTTTCTCTTTCTGATGATGGAGATTTCTTGCTTGTAAATCTTATAAGTGAGAAGATCCATTTGTGGAACATAAGGAATGACCCCAGTAGAGTGAAACAGTACATTGGCCATAAACGCAGCCGGTTTGTTATAAGATCGTGCTTTGGTGGATCGGATCAGGCCTTTATTGCCAGTGGGAGTGAAGATTCAAAGGTATGAATGTATGATGTATTGACTGCAGATGCACTTAAGTTATGCTCTCCTTGTCACCTGTTCTATAGATTTTTAATTGCAGATAATATCTGAGTTCTGGAAACTGTTGTTCTTGGCCGTGTAGCAGAATTATATTTTCTGTCCTGCAAGTCAAATTTACTGGATAACCTAGAGACCTATATTGGAACAGCTGTCAGCTCGCTGCAGTATTCTACTTCATGTAACAAAACATGACAAAATATGTACAACATCCATGATATTTCTTATGTTGAGAAACTGTAAATGAGACTTAAAATCTACGTCTCTTCCCCAGATTTGATTGCATGCACATTGATTCTTGATCTAGGTATTTTCCGCCAGCTTTTGTTCAGAATATTTGGTATGTGACATATTAGTTACTGCTTTTATGACATGTCCAATGATGTGCATTACATGGTGGATAAAGTTAATGTTTAATTGGGATACATTACTAATTTATCACTTGAATCTTGGGATCATTTGTTTCTTGTGAGCCAGACGAAACTTACAGATGGATTGGTACTTCCGTGGATGACATGAAGTCACCTAGTAATGACATCCATGATCCATGGTTCCTTACACCTGATAGGTAGCTATAAAATGGGGCTGGAGAAAATAATCCAGTGTAATATAGCCAAGAGCTGGATTCTATAAGCCAGCATAGTAGAACACCAATATATGGAAATGCATGTTTACCAATCTGGTACATAATGTTTCGGTGAAAGAAATTTTAGTCAGGTCTTTGAAGTTTCATGGAAAACAACTATCCAGTGGTTTGTTTGATTTGACAACTCAGTGTGGTGATATTTTATCTGCCAGGTCTATATATGGCACAGAGCTACGGAAGATGTTATCGAGACTCTTTCTGGTCACTCCGGCGCGGTCAACTGTGTAAGCTGGAACCCTACAAATCCACATATGCTCGCTTCTGCGAGTGATGATCACACAATACGTATATGGGGGGTGAAGAAGGCCAGCACAAAGCGGAAGGACATAGGCAGCAGCAGTAGCAGCAATGGGACTCACATGAACGGCAGTGCCAACGGCAACGGTTTCGTTCACCAGTGCAACGGTAGCCGCAGCAAATGATGATGGCTTGATCCTTGGTAGCCCCATGCAAGCAATGATAGCTTGATCCTTGGTAGCCCCCATGCAAGCGTCATTTGTAAATCCTCCTTTGCTTTGCTTTCCTTTCGCCAGGAAGAACACCATAGTTTAAAACAAAGCTACAGTAACAGGTGTGAGTGGGTGAAAAACCTGCTTGGTTTTATGCACCATCTCCCTTGTTCCATCATCATCATCATCACTGTGGTCACATTAATTTACCAATTCAAGCTGGGTACAAATTCCGGTGTTATTTCACATGTAAAGCAGCCTTCTTTGCTCTACTTTTGCAATGGTTACGACGGTGGCAAAAACCAAATGTGATCCATATCTTGCCTGATTTCCTGATTGTCTTACGAAATTAAGATAAATTTGGAACCAACCAAAATGGCTTAGATGTCTTTGGGGTTTTCACTGCCATTGTGAAGATTCTTTGAAACGCATATACTCCTACTTGATATTATTTTACCCGAGTTGTTGAACTAGCAATTGCAAGGTTTGATAAAATACTGCTAATCTTGCAGTTTTGTGTAAATTACTCCCTACTTTCAGGTTCAGGCTGATCATAGTGGGGTAACTTAGTTAGTAATATAACACATCTCAAAACAAGTATGCTTATGGCAAATAGTTAATGAGAAAAGAGGTGTTTCTAGTAAGTAACATATGTTACGTAACATAACGTACCCCAAAGCAAAATAAGTCTACATCTAAATAAATGAAGACTTACATGACATAGCAATACATATGTTTTTTCTTAAAAAAAGAGGATTGCCCTGGCCTCTACATCTAGATGATGCATGCAACCATTTTATTAATTATTCACAAAGATCTTATTAAGTAGTGTAGATGATGCATGCAATCATTTTATTAATTATTCACAAAGATCTTATTAAGTAGTACAACAGTTTGTCTGAAGCCACCATCTTAGCAGCAACTGTCGCTACTCCTAACCACTTGATAAAGGGGTGACGATAGTCCGAGCCTAATACCAAACAAATATCTCACCAAAGCCTAACATCTAGAGCCGGAGGCCCCAACCGAGCCACATACTGGGTTTGGGGTACAAACCGGTCCGACGCACTCTCATTGTGTTGTCGCCACCGTCTTCCACCAATCCATCTTCAGAACATAAACTAACACACCGATCTTGCCAGACCTCTCTGCCATCGACGGCACCATGACGCCAGACATCGTCCTCCTCCTGCACGAGTCCATCTCTGCGCATCGGGCGCCGAGTCTCCATTGCGCCACGCCGCCGAGATCCGCCGCCATCAATGAGTAAGATGAAGCACCGCTCCACCAAAGAAGCTGTCCACTAGTCCCTCAAGCCTGTGCACACCTCCAAGAATGTTGCCCCCAAGGGGGAAACAACACCAGAGCGCCGCCGTCATTCGATCTACTGATCTAGAGTTTCCCCCGGAGGTAGCGGATAGAGGTCTTGAGCTTCTCTACGGTGACCCCTTCAAGAAGGTAACGTCACAAAAGAGTGCCGCCATCGCCGGTCTTGGCAACAAGCCAAGAACAAGGTTTTCACCCGGCTCCGCTCGACAAACCCCCGCCTCGCATCGTGCGCACGGACCATCACCGATCTCCGCTGCCGCGGAGCGAGCAAGCCAATCTGGCTAGATCAGATCTGGTCGGAAAGCCAACCACACCTGTAGCTGACCAACCCACCAAAGCCCTCCACGCCTCCGCCGATCCGAGGTGCCGTAGCGCCGCGGCCAGATGCAACAGCTCCACCACTAGTCATCCGCCACCGCTCGCCGCCAGGAGCGAGCCACCGTCGCGGAGGCTCAGATCTGGGGGCGCACTTCCGCTCGCCCGGATGCCCCGCGCCACCCTCGCACGCGAGAAGGAGAGGCTCCTCCGCCATCGCCGTCAGCCGCCCGGGCTTAGCCCGACGTCTTCTTCCAGCGGCGGTGGAGGGGAAGGATGGGATAGGGAGTGACCGGCGGCAAAGGTTGGGGCCCCTTGTCCGCCCTCGTGGGGGGCCAGCGGAGGGGAGAGATTGGATCTGGCGGAGGGGAGAAAGGAACGTAACAACACATATGTTACTTCTCACTATAAAAGTAGCAACATATACTAGTAACATATGCATGTTACTTCCTCTGTAACATAATATAAGGCCATTTAGACAATTAAAGGGAGTATTAGCCTACGTTACTTTCCACTATGAAAAGCTCTCCAACCAAGGTAGATGGTTAGTGCTGGAATACATTTTGTAGTTTACAAAAGTACTTGATTAGCACGCTCATTTTTTGTCAAATGCTTCCTCTATCTCATAATATAAGAATGTTTTTGCAAGCTTGTTAGCTTGAAAAACATTCTTATATTATGGGACAGAGGGAGTGGTTTTTTTGTTGATGCATTAATTATAACGCATGCATGCATGACCACTAAATGACCAAAAACTTTTACTGCATTGATGTGTTCTCTCTTGATCCTTCCATGCAGTGATTTAATGTACTTCAAAATTTGAACATGTGATGGAAGAGAAACTCCAATGTGCCGACTCAACGGACACGCGTCTTCTTCGTTTTTGTCCATTTGGGTCGGCGTGTGCACCCCCTGAGGGAGTCCTGGACAAAGGGGTCCTCGGGCGTCCGACCTGTTATCCATGGGCCAAACTGATGGGCTGTGAAGACATGAAGGCCGAAGACTGTACCTGTGTCCGAATTGGACTCTCCTTGGCGTGGAAGGCAAGCTTGACAATCGATTATGAAGATTCCTTCTTATGTAACCGACTGTATGTAAACCCTAGACCCCCCGGTGTCTATATAAACCGGAGGGGTTAGTCCGGAAAGGATATACTCATTACCATAGTCATACAGGCTAGGCTTTTAGGGTTTATCAATTACGATCTCGTGGTAGATCAACTCTTGTAACACTCATATTCATCAAGATCAATCAAGCAGGACATAGGGTATTACCTCCATAGAGAGGGCCCGAACTTGGGTAAACATCATGTCCCCCGTCTCCTGTTACCATCGATCCTAGACGCATAGTTCGGGACCCCCTACCCAAGATTCGCCGGTTTTGACACCGACATTGGTGCTTTCATTTAGAGTTCCACTGTGCCGTCGATGAAAGGTTCGATGGCCCCGTCAATCGTCTATAGCGACGCTGTCCAAGGAGAAACCTTCATCCCCGGACAGATTTTCATGTTCGGCGGCTTCGTATTACGGGCCAACTCGCTTGGCCATCTGGAGCAGATCGATAGCTATGCCCTTGGCCACCAGGTCAGATTTGGAAGCTTGAACTACGTCACAGATATCCGTGGAGACTTGATCTTCAATGGATTTGAGACCGCAGCGATCGCTCCCCCTCGCCCTGATGAACATGACTTAAATCTGTCATCGGATCACATCCAAGAGATGGTCCCTGTTGCTACAACGGCCTTAGAACCGGAGCAGATCGTGCCATCCGCCACAGATTCCGCGGTGTTGGAGCCGCACACGGAATCAGCACCCCGCAATATTTGCGTCAATGGAACTCCGGATTCGTCTCCGGCTATAAGTCCCGGACCGGGTACACCTGCGGACACCGAGCTGGATCGGTTATCGATTTTCGAATTTAGCGCCGCAGACATCTTCCAGCACTCACCTTTGGGTGATGTGCTAAACTCTTTAAAGAACTTATCCCTGGAGAAGGACTCACAGCCGAACTATGTTCGTTTTGAGACAGAGGCTGATGATGGGAAATTTCGTTTCCCACCCGCCACCCACTTCATAGCCACTGTCGATGACTTAACCGACGTGCAGATTACGGCTCCGAAGACATCGACGGTATGGACGACGATGCTGACTAGGAGCAAGGCCAAAACCCGCCATTTACTGGACGTTGGTGATAACCCACAAGTATAGGGGATCGCAACAGTTTTCGAGGGTAGAGCATTCAACCCAAATTTATTGATTCGACACAAGGGGAGCCAAAGAATATTCTCAAGTATTAGCAGCTGAGTTGTCAATTCAACCACACCTGGAAACTTAATATCTGCAGCAAAGTGTTTAGTAGCAAAGTAATATGATAGTAGCGGTAACGGTAGCAAAAGGTAACGGTAGCAAAAGTAATGTTTTTGGTATTTTGTAGTGATTGTAACAATAGCAACGGAAAAGTAAATAAGCGAAAAACAATATATGGAAAGCTCGTAGGCAATGGATCGGCGATGGAGAATTATGCCGGATGCGGTTCATCATGTAACAATCATAACATAGGGTAACACAGAACTAGCTCCAGTTCATCAATGTAATGTAGGCATGTATTCCGAATATAGTCATACATGCTTATGGAAAAGAACTTGCATGGCATCTTTTGTCCTACCCTCCCGTGGCAGCGGGGTCCTAACGGAAACTAAGGGATATTAAGGCCTCCTTTTAATAGAGTACCAGACCAAAGCATTAACACATAGTGAATACATGAACTCCTCAAACTACGGTCATCACCGGTAAGTATCCCGATTATTGTCACTTCAGGGTTAACGGATCATAACACATAATAGGTGACTATAGACTTGCAATATAGGATCAAGAACTCTCATATATTGATGAAAACATAATAGGTTCAGATCTGAAATCATGGCACTCGGGCCCTAGTGACAAGCATTAAGCATAGCAAAGTCATAGCAACATCAATCTCAGAACATAGTGAATACTAGGGATCAAACCCTAACAAAACTAACTCGATTACATGATAGATATCATCCAACTCATCACCGTCTAGCAAGCCTACGATGGAATTACTCACGCATGGCGGTGAGCATCATGAAATTGGTGATGGAGGATGGTTGATGATGACGATGGCGACAGATTCCCCTCTCTGGAGCCCCGAACGGACTCCAGATCAGCCCTCCCGAGAGGTTTTAGGGCTTGGCGGTGGCTCCGTATCGTAAAACGCGATGAATTCTTCTCTCTGATTTTTTCTCCTGAAAGCAAATATATAGAGTTGGAGTTGAGATCGAAGGAGCTTCAGGGGGCCCACGAGGTTGGGGGCGCGCCCCCACCCTCGTGGACAGGTGGTGGTCCCCCTGGTCTTCATCTTTTGCAAGGATTTTTTATTATTTCCGAATAGATGTTCCGTGAAGTTTCAGGTCATTCCGAGAACTTTTGTTTCCGCACATAAATAACACCATAGCAATTCTGCTGAAAACAACGTCCGTCCGGGTTAGTTCCATTCAAATCATGCAAGTTAGAGTCCAAAACAAGGGCAAAAGTGTTTGGAAAAGTAGATACGATGGAGACGTATCAACTCCCCCAAGCTTAAACCTTTGCTTGTCCTCAAGAAATTCAGTTGATAAACTGAAAGTGATAAAGAAAAACTTTTACAAACTCTGTTTGCTCTTGTTGTTGTAAATATGTAAAGCCAGCATTCAAGTTTTCAGCAAAGATTATGACTAACCACATTCACAATAACGCTTAGGTCTCAAGTTTACTCATATCAATGGCATAATCAACTAGCGAGCAATAATAATAAATCTCGGATGACAACACTTTCTCAAAACAATCATAATATGATATAACAAGATGGTATCTCGCTAGCGCTTTCTGAGACCGCAAAACATAAATGTAGAGCACCTTTAAAGATCAAGGACTGACTATACATTGTAATTCATGGTAAAAGAGATCCAGTAAAGTCATACTCAATGTAAACTAACAATAATGAATGCAAATGACGGCGGTGCTCTCCAACTGGTGCTTTTTAATAAGAAGATGATGACTCAACATGAAAGTAAATAGATAGGCCCTTCGCAGAGGGAAGCAGGGATTTGTAGAGGTGCCAGAGCTCGGTTTTCAAATAGAGATGAATAATATTTTGTGCGGTATAATTTCATTGTCAACATAACAACCAAGAGATGGCAATATCTTCCATGCTACACACATTATAGGCGGTTCCCAAACAGAATGGTAAAGTTTATACTCCCCCTCCACCAACAAGCATCTATCCATGGCTTGCTCGAAACAACGAGTGCCTCCAACTAACAAGAGTCCCAGGGGGAGTTTTGTTTGCAATTATTTTGATTTAGTTTGCATAAAGCATGGGACCGGGCATCCCGGTGACCAGCCACTTTCTTGTGAGTGAGGAGCGGAGTCCACTCCTCTTGAGAATAACCCGCCTAACATGGAAGATACGGACAACCCTAGTTGATACATGAGCTATTCGAGCATACAAAACAGGATAATTATTTGAAGGTTTAGAGTTTGGCACATACAAATTTACTTGGAACGGTAGGTAGATACCGTATATAGGTAGGTATGGTGGACTCGTATGGAATAACTTTTGGGTTTATGGAGTTGGATGCACAAGCAGCATTCCCGCTTAGTACAGGTGAAGGCCAGCAAAAGACTAGGAAGCGACCAGCTAGAGAGCGACAATAGTCATGAACATGCATTAAAATTAATCAACACCAAATGCAAGCATGAGTAGGATATAATCCACCATGAACATAAATATCGTGAAGGCTATGTTGATTTTCTTTCAACTACATGCATGAACATGCGCCAAGTCAAGTCACTTAAATCATTCAGAGCAGGATACCACCCTATCATACCACATCACAACCATTTTAATAGCATGTTGGCACGCAAGGTAAACCATTATAAGCTCCTAGCTAATCAAGCATGGCATAAGAAACTATGATGTCTAGTTGTCATTGCAAACATGTTTATTCATAATAGGCTAAATCAGGAACGATGAACTAATCATATTTACAAAAACAAGAGAGGTCGAGTTCATACCAGCTTTTCTCATCTCAATCAGTCCATCATATAATCATCATTATTGCCTTTCATTTGCACGACCGAATAGTGTGAATAAAAATAATAGTGGACGTGCATTGGACTAACCTGGAATCTGCAAGCATTCAATAAACAGGAGAAGACAAGGCAATATGGGCTCTTTTGTCAGATCAACAATAATGCATATAAGAGCTACTTCAACAATTTAATTATGGTCTTCTCCTATCGACCCCCAAAGAAAAGAAAAGAAATAAAACTATTTACATGGGAAAGCTCCCAACAAGTAAAAGAAGAACATGTAATCTTTTTGGGTTTTCTTTTTAATTACTACGACAAGCATGGAAATTAAAACTAGCTAAAAGCTACAACTAATTTTTTGGTTTTTCTTAAGGCTTATCAAACACACAAGAAGAGAGCATAAAAAGAAAAATAGACTAGCATGGATGATGCAATGAAAAAGTATGAGCACCGACATATAGCAATGAGTGTGTGAACATGAATATAATGTCGGTGAGAAATATGTACTCCCCCAAGCTTAGGCTTTTAGCCTAAGTTGGTCTATGGCCACGGTTGGCCTGGCTGATATCCATAGTAATAGTTGGGGTCGTACTGCGAAGAAGAAGACTCTGACTGCCACTGGTTGGCAATCATTTCCGGATCCCAATGGTAATTAGATTGTCGTGGAGGATCAACTTGTGGTTCCGGCTCTGGCTCTGTGGCTAATGTAGGGTTCCGATAGGCGTGAATAGCCTCTAACGGAACAAGGTACTGGCCTGCAGATAAATCAAACAAGGAAGGAGCAGGCAGGGTAATAGTCTCAGGATGATGTTTATCAAAGAACAATTTGTATTTAAGCTCCCCTTCCCTATTCTTAACAATAAAATCATGTGCTACCATACTCTTATAATCTAAATAAACACGAGGCAACAATTTTTCTTCCTTCCATAATGCCTAATAGGTATGTTAAAATGTGCAGCTAGGCGTGAAGCATAGATGCCTCCAAAGATGGGGCCCTTTGTACGGTTCAGACTTAACCGTTTAGCAATAATACCGCCCATACTAACAGAGTTATCACTGAATAAACCGTGGAACAAAATAATAATATCAGGAACACTAAGGTTTCCACAGTTTCCGCGACCAAAATTAAGCAACGACTAGCAAATATTGCAAAGTAGCGTAAAGCAGGAAAATGCATGCTAGTGATTCGTGCATCGGAAACCTTCCTCGTTTCCCATACACTGATGGTATCAATAAACCCATCCACATCGCTGCGGTGTGGTTCCTCTGTCGTGCCCTCGAAAGGGACCAAACAAACCTGACAAAAATCATAAAGTGACATCTCCTTATGCTCATCATATAAATAAAACTCCACCGTAGGTGGTGAGCTCCTAGAATGGAAATGAAAGTTTTGCACAAAGATATTTGTGAGTAAGAGATACTGTTCACCTTGGTCATGGAGGAAGGCGGTGAGGCCTGCATTCTCAGCTAATTCATAAAAGTCATCATAAATCCCGACTGCTCTCAAGAAATCATCGGAAGGCCATTCACACGGCCGAACATTCGCGGTGCGAGGCAGATTATACTTGGGATTCTGTGCCTTTTCCTTCGAGCTTCGGCTCGATGAGCCCATAAAAAATCTCTTCATTATTTTCTGAAAAATTCTGAAATTTTTAGTAACTTCAAAATAAAAGTGAACAAAGCTCAATAATATTGATAGCAACTACTCCTACAAGTGCCTAGAGCCTATATCATGCATCAAAACTACTTTTGACCATATAAATTTGACATGCAAGATCAAGAACAGGGTCACCTAAGCAGCACAAATTTGCAATGAATAAAGCACTAGAACAAAAACTAATTGGACCAATGGAGGAGTCACATACCAAGGAACAATCTCCCCAAGCAGTTTTGTGAGAGGTGCTTTGAGCAAGGAGATCGAAAATGGTAGCAAAATGAGCTTGGACTCAGGTTTGAGCTGGACATTCGTGTCTGTGGGAGTAAGAAGGAGTGTGTGGGTGCAAGGGTAAGTGGAGGAGGGCCACCGTGGGCCCATGAGGCAGGGGGCGCGCCCAGGGGGGTAGGGCGCACCCCTAACCCTCGTGGCCAGGTGCCAGCTCCTCCTGCTGTGTTCTCAATGCCAACTATTCTTAAATATTCCAGAAAAAAAATCATATTTAAATTTCAGGGCATTTGGAGAACTTTTATTTTAGGGGTATTTTTATATTGCACGGATAAATCAGATAACAGACAGAAAAATACTATTTTTATTTTATTTAATATAAATAACAGAAAGTAAAAGGAGGGTAAAGAAAGTTGTGCCTTCTAGTTTCATCCATCTCATGATCATCAAAAGTAATCCACTAACAAGGTTGATCAAGTCTTGTTAACGAACTCATTCCAAATAACATGGAATCGGAGAAATTTTGAATAACACTATGTTACCTCAACGGGGATATGCACATCCCCAATAATAAGAATATCATATTTCTTGTTGACAGTAGGAAGAGGAAATTCAAAACCTCCAAATATAATCGATGAGATTTTTCCAATAGAGTTGATACTATGAACTTGAGGTTGTTTCCTCGGAAAGTGTACCGTATGCTCATTACCATTAACATGAAAAGAGACATTGCCTTTAGTGCAATCAATAACAGTCCCTGCAGTATTCGAAAAGGGTCTTCCAAGAATAATACACATACTATCGTCCTCGGGAATATCAAGAATAACAAAGTCCGTTAAAATAGTAACGTTTGCAACTACAACAGGCACATCCTCACAAATACCGACAGGTATAGCAGTTGATTTATCAGCCATTTGCAAATATATTTCAGTAGGTGTCAACTTATTCAAATCAAGTCTACGATATAAAGAGAGAGGCATAACACTAACACCGGCTCCAGGATCACATAAAGCAGTTTTAACATAGTTTCTTTTAATGGAGCATGGTATAGTGGGTACTCCTGGATCTCCAAGTTTCTTTGGTATTCCACCCTTAAAAGTATAATTAGCAAGCATGGTGGAAATTTCAGCTTCCGGTATCTTTCTTTTATTTGTAACAATATTTTTCATATACTTAGCATAAGGATTCATTTTGAGCATATCAGTTAATTGCATCCGCAAAAAGATAGGTCTAATCATTTCAGCAACGCGCTCAAAATCCTCATCATCATTTTTCTTGGATGGTTTGGAAGGAAAAGGCATGGGTTTCTGAACCCAAGGCTCTCTTTCCTTACCGTGTTTCCTAGCAACAAAGTCTTTCTTATCATAACATTGATTCTTTGATTGTGGGCTATCAAGATCAACAGCAGGTTCAATTTCTATATCATTATCATTACTAGGTTGAGCATCATCATGAACATTAGCATTAGCATTATCACTAGTTTCAGGTTCATTACCAGATTGTGTTTCAGCATCAGAGATAGAAATATCATTTGGATTCTCAGGTGTTTCAGTAATAGGTTCACTAGAAGCATGCAAAGTCCTATCATTTTTCTTTTTCTTCCTATTAGAAGGACTAGGTGCATCCACATTATTTCTTTGAGAATCTTGCTCAATTCTCTTAGGGTGGCCTTCAGGATACAAAGGTTCCTGAGTCATTCTACCACCTCTAGTCATAACTCTAACAACATTATCATTATTCTTACTATTCAATTCATTGAGCAAATCATTTTGAGCCTTAAGTACTTGTTCTACTTGAGTGGTAACCATAGAAGCATGTTTACTAATACGTATAAGTTCACCTTTGACGTTAGCCATATAATCACCCAAGTGTTCAAGCATATTTGAATTGTATTTCAATTGTCTACCAAAATAACCATTAAATTATTCTTGCTTAACCATAAATTTATCAAACTCATCTAAGCATGGGCTAGCAAACTTAGTAAATGGGATTTCAGCTTTATCATATCTATTGAGAGAATTTACCTTTACTACCTGTGTCGGGTTATCAACACCACGAGTTTCTTCAATAGGTGAGGGATTAAGATCATATGTTTCTTCAACAGGCGGTGAATTAAGACCGTATATTTCTTCAATAGGAGGTAAATTCTTAACATCTTCAGCTTTAATACCCTTTTCTTTCATGGATTTCTTTACCTCTTGCATATCTTCAGGACTGAGAAATAGAACAACTCTTTTCTTCGGAGTTGGTTTAGGAATAGGCTCAGGAAGTGTCCAATTATTTTCATTTGTCAACATATTATTCAATAGAATTTCAGCTTCATCCGGTGTTCTTTCCCTGAAAACAGAACCAGCACAACTATCCAGGTAATCTCTGGAGGCATCGGTTAGTCCATTATAAAAGATATCAAGTATTTCATTTTTCTTAAGAGGATGATCAGGCAAAGCATTAAGTAACTTGCGAAGCCTCCCCCAAGCTTGTGGGAGACTCTCTTCTTCAATTTGCACAAAATTATATATATCCCTTAAAGCAGCTTGTTTCTTATGAGCAGGGAAATATTTAGCAGAGAAGTAATAAATCATATCCTGGGGACTATGCACACAACCAGGATCAAGAGAATTAAACCATATCTTAGCATCACCCTTTAATGAGAATGAAAATATTTTAAGGATATAAAAGTAGCGAGTTCTCTCATCTTTAGTCAACAGGGTGGCTATATCATTTAATTTATTAAGATGTGCCACAATAGTTTCAGATTCATAGCCATGAAAAGGATCAGATTCAACCAAAGTAATTATATGAGGATCAACAGAGAATTCATAATCCTTATCAGTAACACAGATAGGTGAAGTAGCAAAAGCAGGGTCAGGTTTCATTCTAGCATTAAGAGATTGCTGCTTCCATTTAGCTAATAACCTCTTGAGTTCGTATCTATCTTTGCAAGCTAAAATAGCTAAATCAGCTTCTTTTTCAAAAACATAACCCTCAGGAATAACAACTGAGTCTTCATCATCACTTTCATCAATATTATCAGATTCAATATTTCCATTCTCTCTAACCCTAGCAAGCTGTTCATCAAGAAATTCACCAAGTGGCACAGTAGTATCAAGCATAGAAGTAGTTTCATCATAAGTATCATGGATAGCAGAAGTGACATCATCAATAACATGCGACATATCAGAACGAATAGCAGAAGCAGGTTTAGGTGTCGCAAGCTTACTCAAAACAGAAGGTGAATCAAGTGCAGAGCTAGATGGCAGTTCCTTACCTCCCCTCGTAGTTGAGGGATAAATCTTGGTTCTTGTATCTTTCAAGTTCTTCATAATGATAAGCAGATATAAATCCCAAGTGACTCAAAGGATAGAGCTATGCTCCCCGGCAACGGCGCTAGAAAATATTCTTAATAACCCACAAGTATAGGGGATCGCAACAATTTTCGAGGGTAGAGTATTCAACCCAAATTTATTGATTCGACACAAGGGGAGCCAAAGAATATTCTCAAGTATTAGCAGCTGAGTTGTCAACTCAACCACACCTGGAAACTTAATATCTGCAGCAAAGTGTTTAGTAGCAGAGTAATATGATAGTAGCGGTAACGGTAGCAAAAGGTAACGGTAGCAAAAGTAATGTTTTTGGTATTTTGTAGTGATTGTAACAATAGCAACAGAAAAGTAAATAAGCGAAAAACAATATATGGAAAGCTCGTAGGCAATGGATCGGTGATGGAGAATTATGCCAGATGCGGTTCATCATGTAACAATAATAACATAGGATGACACAGAACTAGCTCCAGTTCATCAATGTAATGTAGGCATGTATTCCGAATATAGTCATACGTGCCTATGGAAAAGAACTTGCATGCCATCTTTTGTCCTACCCTCCCATGGCAGCGGGGTCCTAACGGAAACTAAGGGATATTAAGGCCTCCTTTTAATAGAGTACCGGACCAAAGCATTAACACATAGTGAATACATGAACTCCTCAAACTACGGTCATCATCGGTAAGTATCCCGATTATTGTCACTTCGGGGTTAACAGATCATAGCACATAATAGGTGACTATAGACTTGCAAGATAGGATCAAAAACTCTCATATATTGATGAAAACATATTAGGTTCAGATCTGAAATCATGGCACTCGGGCCCTAGTGACAAGCATTAAGCATAGCAAAGTCATAGCAACATCAATCTCAGAACATAGTGGATACTAGGGATCAAACCCTAACAAAACTAACTCGATTACATGATAGATCTCATCCAACCCATCACCGTCCAGCAAGCCTACGATGGAATTACTCACACACGGTGGTGAGCATCATGAAATTGGTTATGGAGGATGGTTGATGATGACGATGGCGACGGATTCCCCTCTCCGGAGCCCCGAACAGATTCCAAATCAGCCCTCTCGAGAGGTTTTAGGGCTTGGCGGCGGCTCCGTATCATAGAACGCGATGAATTATTCTCTCTGATTTTTCTCCTCGAAAGCAAATATATAGAGTTGGAGTTGAGGTCGGAGGAGCTCCAGGGGGCCCACGAGGTAGGGGGCGCGCCCTAGGGGGGCAGGCGTGCCCCCACCCTCGTGGACAGGCAGTGGGCCCCCTGGTCTTCATCTTTTGCAAGGATTTTTTATTATTTCTGAATAGATGTTCCGTGAAGTTTCAGGTCATTCCGAGAACTTTTGTTTCTGCACATAAATAACACCATAGCAATTCTGCTGAAAACAGCGTCAATCCAGCTTAGTTCCATTCAAATCATGCAAGTTAGAGTCCAAAACAAGGGCAAAAGTGTTTGGAAAAGTAGATACGACGGAGACGTATCAGTTGGACAGCCACCTTTTCGTACGATGTGTACATGGTCGACACACCTAAAAAAGCTAGCGACGATGACAAAGGAGATCCAGTTGCGAATAAACCTTCCGAGACACAGTCCAACCGCCGGCGCCCTAAACACCGCTCTAAGCCTCGTCGCTCAAACGATGGCACCACTGGCACCGGAGAAAATAGTACTTCGGGCTACGCCGAAAACAATGAAGACCCTGCCGGGGCTGCATCCGAACAGGAGGAACAAGACAATGGGCAAGATAACCCTGATAAACAGGCCATGCCCAATGACCTAGATGACTACAGTCATCGTTCAGTCTCCGAGGATGATGAGAGCCTCGGCAATGAGGACTTCATCGTGCCTGAGGCACCCCTCGAGCAGGAGCACTTCAAGTGCCAGCTAATAGCAACTGCAAGAAACCTGAAGAAGAAGCAGCAGCAGCTTCAAGCTGATCAAGACCTGCTCATTGATAGGTGGACTAATGTCCTGGCAGCCGAAGAATACGGCCTCAAGTGCCTAGCCAAGAGTTATCCAAAGCGCAGACTGCTACCTCAGTTCGATGAGGACGCACCAGATCCCATACCTCCCTCACGCAATGCAGACCGACCACCACGCGGTTGGGATAGTGCGGCGGACCGACCACCCCGCGGTTAGGATAAAGCGGCAACTCAGGCTGAACGCCCGCCCCACCACCTCGCAAAAACAGGGACAGAACAGCTCGGGACCATATATACAACCTTCGGCAGGAGCTGGACAGTAGAGCAGAACACACCAGATCAATCTATCGATCGCGAGGACGCTTCCCCACTCGGGATGACGGCTACCTATTCGGGCGTGACAAACCTAGTCACACTCGGGCCGATAACCGTAGACGGACTCAATCGGAGGTGCGCCGTGATGCAGGCCGATATAGAGGTGCCGCACACCCTCTCTGCTTCACAGATGAGGTGCTGGATCACGAATTCCCCGAGGGGTTCAAGCCCGTCAATATTGAATCATACGACGGAACAACCGACCCCGCAGTATGGATTGAGGACTTTATTCTCCACATCCACATGGCCCATGGAGACGACCTCCATGCCATCAAATACCTCCCACTGAAACTCAAAGGGCCAGCTAGACACTGGCTGAATAGCCTGCCCGAGAATTCCATCGGCATCTGGGAGGACTTGGAAGAGGCCTTCCTTGATAACTTCCAAGGTAAATATGTCCGGCCACCTGATGCCGTTGACTTAAGCCACATAGTTCAACAACCTGGAGAATCAGCCAGAAAATTCTAGACTAGGTTCCTAACCAAAAAGAACCAGATCGTTGACTGTCCGGATGCCAATGCCCTAGCGGCCTTTAAACACATCATCCGTGATGAATGGCTAGCACGTCAGCCGAAGTCCATGGCAGCCCTTACTGCACTCATGACCCGCTTTTGCGCGGGTGAGGACAGCTGGCTGGCTCGTAGCAAAAATACAGCCAATGAGACAGGCCCCTCTGAGGCCAAGAACAGCTCCGGCGCAACATACACAAATGCCGAAGCAATGGCGACAACACCGATGACACCACCATTAACGCCGGATTCAGTGGCTCCCAGTCCGACCACCAAAAGAAGTCCTATAAAAGGAACAGTGAGGGACCATCCAGCCTGGATCGCATACTCGATCGTCCGTGCCAGATACATGGTACCCCAGATAAACAAGCCAATCACACCAACAGAGACTATTGGGTTTTCAAACAGGCCGGGAAGTTAAATGCCGAAAACAAAGAAAAGGGATCACAAAGTGAGGACGAGGACGAAGAGCCCCGGCAGCCGAACACTGGGGGCAGAAGAAATTTCCCCCTCAAGTCAAAACAGTGAACATGATATACGCTACGCACATCCCCAAAAGGGAGCGCAAGCGAGGACTTAGGGACGTCTATGCGGTAGAGCCAGTTGCCCCAAAATTCAATCCGTGGTCGTCATTCCCGATCACCTTCGATCGTCGAGATCACCCAACTAGTATCCGGCATGGCGGTTCAGCCGCACTGGTCCTTGACCCAATCATCGACGGATTTCACCTAACACGAGTCCTAATGGACGGTGGTAGCAGCCTCAACCCGCTTTATCAGGATACAGTGCGGAAGATGGGCATTAATCCCTCACGAATCAAACCCACAAAGACTACCTTTAAAGGAGTCATACCAGGCGTTGAGGCCCGCTGCACGGGTTCAATCACGCTGGAGGTGGTCTTCGGTGCTCCGAACAACTTCCAAAGCGAGGATTTAATCTTCGATATCGTCCCCTTCCGCATTGGCTACCACGCACTGCTCGGATGAACCGCGTTTGCTAGATTCAACACGGTGCCACACTATGCTTATCTCAAGCTGAAGTTGCCTGGTCCGCGCGGCGTCATAACGTCAACGGAAACACAGAATGCTCCCTCCGGACAGAGGAGCACACCACCGCCCTAGCAGCAGAGGTACAAAGCGGCCTTCTCAAGCATCATCACAGTCTGGCTGCCGAGCCCCTGGACATCATTAAGAGGGTCCGGACTACACTGCAACAGGACAACGTGGCTCATCCAGAGCTCGATTAGCAATTCGGCCTCCGTCCCAATCCCGATGAGGTAGTGACATTCATACCACGCGTCCATATCTACGCACTCAAAATTCCATGGGCATCGACGGAGGCACAAGCTATCCCGGGATCCACGGTTCGGCTAGACCGATCCCGGACACACATATAACTTTATTATCTCCTTTTCCCTTGTTTCAGGTTTCTCCTATGGGGGCCTCCTTCGACGGCCTGATTAACGATCCTGTCAAAGGACAAATACACCGGATTGACACGGAGCACATGCGTACATGGGAAGCCCTAGAGGCTAACTGTTTTTAGGACCCACGCGCAGTCCGCCTTCGGGTATGGCATGTCAAATAGCTAGTTGCTTATTGCATTATTTTGTACCAATGTCCTTGGATGCATTAACCCAACTATAATGGAAACAGTTCATGATCCAAGTTCAAGGGCTCCAGATCCTATCTCTGTTCTCCCTCTGTTTTCCTTTGTATTACTTACTTCCTAGCAACCGTACACTCTGGTACGTTTCACATTTGCCAGGGGCTCCCCATCGCCCCACGATACGACAACAAAGTCCGAACAATCCTTAAAGATAAGTTCGGCACCCCGAATTTAGCATTATATGCATTGACTCCAAATCATGTCTTTGGTCAATAGTTGGGTTGCCCGGCTCCTGTGCTTGCTACCCTACGTTCCACTAAATCGGCTAGGGTAGTGAAGGGAGAACTACTGCGATTGTGCCCTGGCCTTGACCAGATGAGCACCTCAGTAGAGAAAGCCGAAAACTGACTGTCATGATACGACGAGAGCCGGTCAACTGTTCGAGGGTTACAAATCGTTGGAGATTTTCCGCATTACGCGAAAGATCGGCACCTCCCGATCACATGCTGACAGCACCCTGGCTTGAACCAGGGGCTGCGCCCATGCTTTACTATAAAACTCCTATGGATAAGTGAGGGTGTTTAAGCCGTATAGTCTGATTGCCTTGTTCGTTGCGCTAAAGTACTCCTTCAAGGACCATATAATTGGATCAAGAGTGTTTAGATTCCATCCCGAACACCTCCGTACTACCTACGTGAGGGCAGAAGCCGAGGACTGGACAACCCTCAGATTACATACAGCACGGTTGCAAATGAGGAAACAATTAAAGCATAACAAAATTACATCACAAAACAGGCTCTGTTTTCTTATAATACAAGGAAAAGGCAACATGAATACATTTATTCGAATACAATGTCCTGTGACCATTGTGCTGCCACAAGGCGAGACCCCTCCAGGACATCCGCAAAATACCGTTCGGGTGTGCGGTGCTCCTTGCCCTCCGGTGGCCCTCTGGTCACCTCGACGACGTCCATCTTCGCCCACCACATCTTGCAACGGGCAAAGGCCATGCATGCACCTTCAATGCAGGCCGAGCGCTTGGCGATGTCCAGCCGAGGACAGGCGTTCACCATCCGCCTCACGAGTCCGAAGTAGCTGCTTGGCATAGCTTCGGCTGGCCATAGCCGGATTATGAAATCCTTCATGGCTAGTTCGGCCACCCTATGTAGCTCCACCAGCTGTTTCAGCTGATCGGTGAAGGGCACGGGATGCTCTCGTGCCGCATACTGCGACCAGAATAGCTTCTCCGTAGAACCCCCTCCTTCGGCTCGATAGAACTCCGCGGCATCTGATACACTGCATGGTAAATCCGCAAAAGCCCCTGGGGAACTCCGAACCTAGGTTAGTAAAAGGTACTGCTTCTCCGCATACTTGCTTTGCATCTTAAATGCCTTATGCGCCGTGATCTTATTGGCCTCCTGGATCTCCTGGAGGGCGGCCGGGGCCTCATTCCGTGCAGTCTCCGCGCTCTGATGAGCCTTGGCGAGTTCGGTCCCTTGAACCGACACATCATTCTCCAAGGCTTCGCATTTCTTGACTGCATCCTGGAGCTCCTGCTGGACTTCTTTGACCCGGGCCTTGAGCTTCTTACAGGTGGCTTGCTGCTGGACAGCCTTCTCCTCGCCCTCGCCCAGGGCCTTCCTTAGGGCCTCGACCTCGGTCGCGGCTCCTGCACATATCACGACATTGCGGTCAATATGCAGCGCCTATCCTTTCCGAACACACAACAAGTCCTCACTCACCTTGCTTCTCCTGGAGCCGAACCTTAACCTCGCCGAGCTCGCTCTCGGTCCGCTCCAGCCTCTGCCTCAGTTCAGAGACTTCGGCAGCATGCGAGGTTGCGGCCAACAACGACGCCTGCTTATCCATCCATATTACGTTAGTCTCCTATAACAAAATATTGATCCTCTATCCGATTCTTCTTTCCGATCACCGGACAGTGTCTCAGGGGCTACTGGCTACACGGGGTTTTGCTCTTTCTTACCTCGAAACCTGTTAACAGGTTGCTGCAGGCTTCATTCAGTCCACTCTTGGTGGACTGAATCTTCTCGATCACCGCACCCATAAGGACACGGTGCTTGTCCATGACAGAGGCACCTCGAAGCGCCTCCATCAGGTTATCCAGCGCCTCTGGATGGACAAGGGCCACCGGTGGAAGCGGCACACCCCCCTCCTTCAAAGGGGGCTGCTCGCCCGACTCCAGAGCCATATGGGCCTCCGGAATCATATTCAGCTGAGGGCCGAACTGGATGCGGCCCTCTTCGCCAGTCTCCATGGGGTTCGGCTCCTCCATGTGTCCGGTAGTGGATATCTCGTCTTGTGGCGTCTCCCGGACATCGTCCTGGGCTCCTCCCTGGTTCGGAGCGGTCCTCCGGGATAACACTTCGGTGTCGTCCCTGGCCCCGGGGGAATAAGCAGGCGGTGGCGACATGCTCGCCATCTCCGACGGAGCCAACGAAGCTCCAGATGAGGATCGCTGGATAAGGTCACGGGCCGAACGGCAATAGTACAATTAACTACGTCAAGATAATGAAGAGAAAGGGCCGGATGCGTGCATGAGCGAGCCGTGTCACTAACGATGTGGCCTGGGGCTTAGTACGGGGGCGTCATTCTGGACTGCTGTCAACGTCCCATGCGGTGTTGACCGCTGGGACGCCCTTCCCCTTCTTGGGCGCTTCCGCCTCCGGATGCGCCGAAGCCGGCCTCTTATTATTCCTCTCCTTATGGGGAGGGTTGTTTTCCTCCTCCTCCTCTTCCTCGCCGTTGTCCTCAGGGACAGAGGACTGAGCTTCGTCGTCTTCGGATGTCACGTCCGAAGTGCCCTTACGATGGGGGCCACTCTTGGCCCCCTTGGCCTTCTTCTTGGCCTTCTTCTTCGGTGCCTTATAAGGCGCCGACACCAGCATCTTCGCAAGACACGGGATTGCCGGTTCTTCAAGCAGCGGAGCCGGATATTGTATCCGCTTCGCCCTCTCCATCCAGTCCTGAAAAAGCAACAATAAAAGCTCAGGCATCAGCCTTGAAACAAACAAACGGAGGATGCATCAAAAGAGACATACTTCGCTAGGGAGGTGTTTAGCGCTGTGCCCGCAATCTGAATCTGCGGCCGGCGGTTTCTCGTTGCCCTTAAAGAGAAACTCCCATGCACCTTCGTGAGAAGTCTCGAAGAGCCTCACCAGGGTCTGGTGCTTCTTCGGGTTGAACTCCCACAAAGGATGGCTTCAGTGCTGGCACAGAAGGATCCAGTGAAATAGCATCACCTGGATCACATCAACGAGCTTGATGTTCTTGGTTACCATGCTTTGAACGCGCGTCTGCAGCGCTATCACCTCGTCAGGGGAACCCCAGTCCGGACTCTTCTCGACCCAGGAGGTGAGTCGCATGGGAGCGCCGGAGCGGAATTCGGCAGCTGCGGCCCAAGTGGTGCTGCGAGGTTCTGTGATGTAGAACCACTGCTTCTGCCACTTCTTTACCGTGTCCACAAAGGTACCTTTGGGCCAGGAGATATTGGATAGCTTGCTAACCATGGCTCCTCCGCACTCTGTGTGCTGGCCATCCACCACCTTCGGCTTCATGTTAAAGACTTTGAGCCACAACCCGAAGTGAGGTTGGATGCGGAGGAAGGCCTCACACACAATGATAAACGCCGAGATGTTGAGGAAGGAATTCGGGGACAGATCATGGAAATCTATCCCGTAATAATACATCAGCCCGCAGACGAAAGGGTGGAGTGGAAACCCTAGCCCGCGGAAGAAATGGGGGATGAACACTGCCCTCTCAGTGGGCTTCGGCGTGGGGATGACTTGTCCCTCGGTCGGTAGGCGGTGAGTGATCTCCTTTGCCAAGTATCCGGCCGCCCGAAGCTCCGTAATGTTCTCCTTGACGGAGGAGACCATCCACTTGCCTTGACCTCCGGATCCGGACATGGTTGCTTGAGTGGAAAGGAATGAGAACTTGGGCGCTGGAGCTCGAGATTGGAAAGGCGGAGACAGAGAGAGGGCGTCAGAGAGGAAGAGGGAATCCTTATCCCCTTATAAAGGCAACGAATATTGAACGCCTCCTCACTGGCCTTAAGATTCGCCTATTCCCAAGGGATGTATAAACGACACAGTTTGGTTACCCATGCCCGCATTGATGAGAAACACGCGATAAGGGGACACGATCTCTGCTTTGACAAGACGTTCCAATGGCAACCGCGTCCCGAAATGTGGAGCGGCAGACGAAAAATGGTTCGAAATTGTGATCGGACAGACGTGAGGTCATCAACAGATTAGACTCGTGTAAAATATATATTCTCTCTGCGGCTATGTATGGTGTGTGTGACAGGTCTGGATACTATGATCGCATCCGAAGACTATCTTGAAGTTCGGATAGAAGGGAACCCGCCTTGCAATGCCGAAGACAAGCCGCGTGCCGGATTCCTCGTCATTGAAGCCAGGTTCAGGGGCTAGTGAGGGCGTCCTCGACTAAGGGGTCCTCGGGCGTCTGACCTGTTATCCATGGACCGGACTGATGGGCTATGAAGACATGAAGGCCGTAGACTGTACTAGTGTCCGGATTGGATTCTCCTTGGTGTGGAAGGCAAGCTTGGCAACCGATTATGAAGATTCCTTCTTATGTAACCGACTCTATGTAAACCCTAGATCCCCCCGGTGTCTATATAAACCGCCGGGGTTAGTCCGGAAAGGATATACTCATTACCATAGTCATACAGGCTAGGCTTTTAGCGTTTAGCCATTTCGATCTCGTGGTAGATCAACTCTTGTAACACTCATATTCATCAAGATCAATCAAGCAGGACGTAGGGTATTACCTCCATAGAGAGGTCCCGAACCTGGGTAAACATCGTGTCCCCCGTCTCCTATTACCATCGATCCTAGACGCACAGTTTGGGACCCCCTACCCGAGATCCGCCGGTTTTGACACTGACATTGGTGCTTTCATTGAGAGTTCCACTGTGCCGTCGACGAAAGGTTCGATGGCCCCGTCAATCGTCTATAGCGACGCTGTCCGAGGAGAAACCTTCCTCCCCGGACAGATTTTCATGTTCGGTGGCTTCGTACTATGGGCCAACTCACTTGGCCATCTGGAGCAGATCGATAGCTACGCCCCGGGCCACCAGTTCAGATTTGGAAGCTTGAACTATGTCGCGGATATCCGTAGAGACTTGATCTTCAATGGATTTGAGACCGCAGCGATCGTTCCTCCTCGCCCCGATGAACATGACTTAAATCTATCATCGGATCACATCAAGGAGATGGTCCCTGTTGCTGCAACGGCCTTAGAACTGGAGTAGATCGTGCCATCCGAGGCCACAAAGTCCGCGGTGTTGGAGCCGCACACGGACTCGGCACCCCGCAATACTTGCGTCAATGGAACTCTGGATTCGTCTCCGGCTATAAGTCCCAGACTGGGTATGCCTGCGGACACCGATCTGGATCGGTTATCAATTTTCGAATTTAGCGCCACAGACATCTTCCAGCACTCACCTTTGGGTGATGTGCTAAACTCTTTAAAGAACTTATCCTTGGAGAGGACTCACAGCCGAACTATGTTCGTTTGGAGCCAGAGGCTGATGATGGGAAATTTCATTTCCCACCCGCCACCCACTTCATGGCCACTGTCGATGACTTAACCGACGTGCCGATTACGGCTCCGAAGACATCGACGGTATGGACGACGATGCCGACCAGGAGCAAGGCCAAAACCCGCCATTTACTGGATGTTGGACGGCCACCTCTTCGTACGATGTGTACATGGTTGACACACCTAAAAAAGCTAGCGACGATGACAAAGGAGATCCAGTTGCGAATAAACCTTTTGAGACACAGTACAAGCGCCGGCGCCCTAAACGCCGCTCCAAGCCTCGTCGCTCAAACGATGGCACCACTAGCACCGGAGAAAATAGTACTCCGGCCGACGCCAAAAACAATGAAGACCCTGTCGGGGCCGCATCCGAACAGGAGGAACAAGACAACGGGCAAGATAACCCTGATAAACAGGCCATGCCCAATGACCCAGATGATGACAGTCATCGTACAGTCTCTGAGGATGATGAGAGCCTCAGCAATGAGGACTTCATCATGCCTGAGGCACCCCTCGAGCAGGAGCGCTTCAAGCGTCAGCTAATAGCCACTATAGGAAGCCTGAAGAAGAAGCAGCAGCAGCTTCAAGCTGATCAAGACCTGCTCATTGATAGGTGGACTGATGTCCTGGCAGACGAAGAATACGGCCTCAAGCGCCCAGCCAAGAGTTATCCAAAGCACAGACTGCTACCTCAATTCGATGAGGAGGCATCAGATCCCATACCTCCCTCACACAATGCGGACCGACCACCATGCGGTCGGGATAGTGCGGCGGACCGACCACCCCATGGTCAGGATAAAGCGGCAACTCAGGCCGAACAACAGCCCGCCCCTCCACCTCACAAAAATAGGGACAGAACAACTCAGGACCATACATATGACCTTCGGCAGGAGCTAGACAGCAGAGCAGAACACACCAGATCAATCTACGGATCGTGAGGACGCTTCCTGACTCAGGATGATGGCTACCTATTTGGGCGTGACAAACCTAGTCACACTCTGGCCGATAACCGTAGACGGACTCCATCGGAGGTGCGCCGTGATTCGTCCCGATATAGAGGCGCCACACACCCTCTCTGCTTCACAGATGAGGTGCTAGATCATGAATTCCCTAAGGGGTTCAAGCCCGTCAATATTGAATCATACGACGGAACAACCGACCCCGCAGTATGGATTGAGGACTTTATTCTCCACATCCACATGGCCCGTGGAGACGACCTCTAGGCCATCAAATACCTCCCACTGAAACTCAAAGGGCCAGCTAGACAGTGGCAGAATAGCCGGCCCGAGAATTCCATTGGCAGCTGGGAGGACTTGGAAGAGGCCTTCCTTGATAACTTCCAAGGTACATATGTCCGGCCACCCGATGCCGATGACTTAAGCCACATAGTTCAACAACCTGGAGAATTAGCCAGAAAATTCTAGACTAGGTTCCTAACCAAAAAAACCAGACTGTTGACTGTCCGGATGCCGAATCCCTAGCAACCTTTAAACACAGCATCCCTGACGAATGGCTAGCACGCCACCTCGGCCAAGAAAAGCCGAAGTCCATGGCAGCCCTTACGACACTCATGACCCGCTTTTGCGCGGGTGAGGACAGCTGGCTGGCTCGTAGCAAAAACACAGCCAGCGATACAGGCCCCTCCGAGGCCAAGAACAGCTCCGGCAAGCTCCGGCGCAACAGACACAAACGCTGAAGCAATGGCGACAACACTGACCACACCACCATTAACGCCCGATTCAGTGGCTCCAAGTCCAACCAGTGAAAGAAGCCCTACAAAAGGAACAATGAGGGTCCATCCAGCCTGGATCGCATACTCGATCGTCCGTGCCAGATACATGGTACCCCAGATAAACAAGCCAATCACACGAATAGAGACTATTGGGTTTTCAAACAGGCCGGCAAGTTAAATGCTGAAAACAAAGAAAAGGGATCACAAAGTGAGGACGAGGATGAAGAGCCCCGACAGCCAAACACTGGAGGGCAGAAGAAATTTCCCCCCTCAAGTCAAAATGGTGAACATGATATACGCTACACACATCCCCAAAAGGGAGCGCAAGCAAGCACTTAGGGACGTCTACGCGGTAGAGCCAGTCGCCCCAAAATTCAATCTGTGGTTGTCATTCCCGATCACCTTCGATCGTCGAGATCACCCAACTAGTATCCGGCATGGCGGTTCAGCCGCACTAGTCCTCAACCCAATCATCGACGGATTTCACCTAACACGAGTCCTAATGGACGGTGGTAGCAGCCTCAACATGCTCTATCAGGATACAGTGCGGAAGATGGGCATTAATCCCTCATGAATCAAACCCACAAAGACTACCTTTAAAGGAGTCATACCAGGTGTTGAGGCCCGCTGCACGGGTTCAATCATGCTGGAGGTGGTCTTTGGTTCTCTGGACAACTTCTGAAGCGAGGAGTTAATCTTCGATATCGTCCCCTTCCGCAGCAGCTACCAGGCACTGCTCAGACGAACCGCGTTTTCTAGATTCAATGCGGTGCCACACTATGCTTATCTCAAGTTAAAGATGCCCGGTCTGCGCGGCGTCATAACAGTCAACGAAAACACAGAACGCTCCCTCCGGACAGAGGAGCACACCGCCGCCCTAGCAGCAGAGGTACAAAGCGGCCTTCTCAAGCAGCATCATAGTCTGGCTGCCAAGCCCCTGGACTTCATTAGGAGGGTCAGTACTACACTGCAACAGGACAGCGCGGCTCATCCAGAGCTTGATTAGCAATTCGGCCTCCGTCCCAATCCCGATGAGGTAGCGGCATTGATACCACGCATCCATAACTACGCACTCAAAATTCCATGGGCATCGACGGAGGCACAAGCTATCCCGGGATCCATGGTTCGGCTAGACCGATCCCGGACACACATATAACTTTACTATCTCCTTTTCCCTTGTTCCAGGTTTCTCCTATGGGGGCCTCCTTCGATGGCCTGATTAACGATCCCGTCAAAGGACAAACACACCAGATTGACACGGAGCACAGGCGTACATGGGAAGCCCTAGAGGCTAACCGTTTTCAGGACCCACGCACAGTTCGCCTTCGGGTATGGCATGTCAAATAGCCGGTTGCTTATGCGCTTGGACGCATTAACCCAACTATAATGGAAACAGTTCATGATCCAAGTTCAAGGACTCCAGATCCTATCTCTGTTCTCCCTCTGTTTTCCTTTGTATTACTTATTTCCTAGCAACCGTACACTCTGGTACGTTTCGCATTTGCCAGGGGCTCCCCATCGCCCCACGATACGGCAACAAAGTCCGAACAATCCTTAAAGATAAGTTCGGCACCCCGAATTTAGCATTATATGCATTGGCTCCGAATCATGTCTTTGGTTAATAGTTGGGTTGCCCGACTCCTGTGTTTGCTACCCTACGTTCCACTAAATCGGCTAGGGTAGTAAAGGGAGAACTACTGCGATTGTGCCCTGGCCTTGACCAGATGAGCACCTCAATATAGAAAGCCGAAAACTGACTGTCATGATACGGTGAGAGCCAGTCAGCTGTTCGAGGGTTACAAATCGTTGGAGATTTTTTCCGCATCATGCGAAAGATCGGCACCTCCCAATCACATGCTGACAGCACCCTGGCTTGAACCAGGGGCTGCGCCCATGCTTTATTATAAAACTCCTATGGCTAAGTGAGGGCGTTTAAGCCGTATAGTCTGATTGCCTTGTTCGTTGCGCTAAACAACTCCTTCAAGGACCATATAATTGGATCAAGATTGTTTAGATTCCATCCCGAACACCTCCATACTACCTACATGAGGGCAGAAGCCGACGACTGGCCAACCCTCAGATTACATACAACATGGCCGCACATGAGGAAACAATTAAAGCATAACAAAATTACATCACAAAACAGGCTCTGTTTTTTTATAATATAAGGCAAAGGCAACATGAATACATTTATTCGAATACAACGTCCTGCGAACATTGTGCTGCCGCAAGGCGAGACCCCTCCAGGACATCCGCAAAATACCGTTCGGGTGTGCGGTGCTCCTTGCCCTCCGGTGGCCCTCTGGTCACCTCGACAGCGTCCATCTTCGCCCACCACATCTTGCAACAAGCGAAGGCCATGCGTGCACCTTCAATGCAGGCTGAGCGCTTGACGACGTCCAGCCGAGGACAGGCGTTCACCATCCGCCTCACGAGTCCGAAGTAGCTGCTTGGCATAGCTTCGGCTGGCCATAGCTGGATTATGAAATCCTTCATGGCTAGTTTGTCCACCATATGCAGCTCCACCAGCTGTTTCAGCTGATCGGTGAAGGGCACGGGATGCTCTCGCGCCGCATACTGCGACCAGAATAGCTTCTCCGTAGAACCCCCTCCTTTGGCTCGATAGAACTCCGCGGCGTCTGATACACTGCATGGTAAATCCACAAAAGCCCCTGGGGAACTCCGAACCCGGGTTAGTAAAAGGTATTGCTTCTCCGGATACTTTCTTTGCATCTTCAATGCCTTACGCGCCGTGATCTTCTTGGCCTACTGGATCTCCTGGAGGGTGGCCCGGGCCTCATTCCGTGCAGTCTCCGCGCTTTGACGAGGCTTGGCGAGTTCGGTCCCTTGAACCGACGCATCATGCTCCAAGGCTTCGCATTTCTTGACCGCATCCTGGAGCTCCTGCTGGACTTCTTTGACCCGGGCCTTGAGATTCTTACAGGTGGCTTGCTGCTGGACAACCTTCTCCTCGGCCTTGCCCAGGGCCTTCCTTAGGGCCTCGGCCTCGCCCAAGTTGTCACTCACCTTGCTTCTCCTGGAGCTGAACCTTAACCTCGCCGAGCTCGCTCTCGGTCCGCTCCAGCCTCTGCCTCAGTTAAGAGACTTCGGCAGCATGCGAGGTTGCGGCCAACAGCGACGCCTGCTTATCCATCCATATTACGTTAGTCTCTTATAACAAAAGATTGATCCTCTGTCCAGTTCTTCTTGCCGAACATCGGACAGTGTCTCAAGGGCTACTGGCTACACGGGGTTTTTCTCTTTCTTACCTCAAAATCTGTCAACAGGCTGCTGCATGCTTCATTCAGTCCACTCTTGGCGGATTGAATCTTCTCGATCACCGCACCCATAAGGACACGGTGCTCGTCCACGACGGAGGCGCCTCGAAGCACCTCCATCAGGTTATCTGGCGCCCCTGGATGGACAAGGGCCACTAGTGGAAGCAGCGCACCCCCCTCCTTCAAAGGGGCTGCTCGCCCGACTCCGGAGCCATATGGGCCTCCCGAATCGTATTCGGCCGAGGGCCGAACTGGATGCAGCCTTCTTTGCCAGTCTCCATGGGGATCGGCTCCTCCATGTGTCCGGCAGTGGAGGTCTCGCCTTGTGGCGCTTCCCGGACAGCGTCCTGGGCTCCTCCCCGGTTCAGAGCGGTCCTCCGAGATAACACTTCGGTGTCATCCCTGGCCCCGGGGGAATAAGCAGGCGGTGGCGTCATGCTCGCCATCTCTGACGGAGCCAACGAACGTCCAGATGAGGATCGCTGGATAAGGTCGCGGGCCAGACTGCAATAGTACAATTAACTATGTCAAGATAATGAAGAGAAATGGCCGGATGCATGCATGAGCGAGCCGTGTCACTTATGATGCAGCCCGGGGCTTAGTATGGGGGCATCGTTCTGGACTGCTGTCAACGTCCCACACGGTGTTGACCGCTGGGACGCCCTTCCCCTTCTTGGGCGCTTCCGCCTCCGGATGCGCCGAAGCCGCCCTCTTCTTCCTCTCCTCAGGGGGAGGGTTGTTTTCCTCCTCCTCCTCCTCCTCCTATTCCTCGCCGTTGTCCTCAGGGACATAGGAATGAGCTTCATCGTCTTCACGTCACGTCCGAAGTGCCCTTGCGACGGGGGCCACTCTTGGCCCCCTTGGCCTTCTTCTTGGCCTTCTTATCCGGTGCCTTATAAGGCGCCGGCACCAGCATCTTCGCTAGACGCGGGATTGCAGGTTCTTCAGGCAGCGGAGCCGGACACTGGATCCGCTTCGCCCTCTCCATCCAGTCCGGAAAAAGCAACAATAAAAGCTCAGGCATCAGCCTTGAAACAAACAAATGGAGGATGCATCAAAAGAGACATACCTCGCTAGTGAGGTGTTTAGCGCTGTGCTCGCGATCTGAATCTGCGACCGGCGGTTTCTCGTTGCCCTTAAAGAGCAACCTCCATGCACCTTCGTGAGTAGTCTCGAAGAGCCTCACCAGGGTCTGGTGCTTCTTCGGGTTGAACTCCCACAGAGGATGGCTTCGGTGCTGGCACAGAAGGATCCGACGAACTAGCATCACCTGGATCACATCAACGAGCTTGGCGTTCTTGGTTACCATGCTTTGAACGCGCGTCTGCAACGCTATCACCTCGTCAGGGGAACCCCAGTCCAGACTCTTCTTGACCTAGGAGGTGAGTCGCATGGGAGCACCAGAGCGGAATTCGGCAGCTGCGGCCCAAGTGGTGCCGCGAGGTTCTGTGATGTAGAACCACTGCTTCTGCCACTCCTTTATCGTCTCCACAAAGGTACCTTTGGGCCAGAAGACATTGGACAACTTGCTCACCATGGCTCCTCCGCACTCCACGTGCTGGCCATCCACCACCTTCGGCTTCACGTTAAAGACTTTGAGCCACAACCCGAAGTGGGGTTGGATGCGGAGGAAGGCCTCACACACGACAATAAATGCCGAGATGTTGAGGAAGGAATTCGGGGATAGATCATGGAAATCCATCCCGTAATAATACAACAGCCCGCGGACGAAAGGGTGGAGTGGAAACCCTAGCCCACAGAAAAAATGGGGGGTGAACACTGCCCTCTCAGTGGGCTTCGGCGTGGGGACGACTTGTCCCTTGGCCGGTAGGCGGTGAGTGATCTCCTTAGCCAAGTATCCGGCCTCCCGAAGCTCTGTAATGTTCTCCTCCTTGATGGAGGAGACCATCCACTTGCCTTGACCTCCGGATCTGGACATGGTTGCTTGAGTGGAGGGGAGATGAGAACTTGGGCGCTAGAGCTCGAGATTGGAAAGGCGGAGACAGAGAGAGGGCGTCAGAGAGGAAGAGGGAATCCTTATCCCCTTATAAAGGCAACGAATATTGAACGCCTCCTCACTCGCCTTAAGATTCTCCTATTCCCAAGGGCTGTATAAACGGCACGGTTGGGTTACCCATGCCCGCATTGATGAGAATCCCGTGTTAAGGGGATATGATCTCTTCTTTGACAAGACATGCCAATGGCAACCGCGTATCGAAATGTGGAGTGGCAGACGAAAACCGGTTCGAAATTGTGACCGGACAGACGTGAGGTCATCAGCAGATTAGACTCGTGTAAAAATATATATTCTCTCTGCGGCTATGTATGGTGTGTGTGATAGGTTCGGATACTATCATCGCATCTGAAGACTATCTTGAAGTTCGGATAGAAGGGAACCTGCCTTGCAATGCCGAAGACAATTTGCGCGCCAGACTCCTCGTCATTGAAGCCAGGTTCAGGGGCTACTGAGGGAGTCCTGGACTAACGGGTCCTCAGGCGTCCGTCCTGTTATCCATGGGCCGGACTGATGGGCTGTGAAGACATGAAGGCCGAAGACTGTACCTGTGTCCGGATTGGACTCTCCTTGGCGTGGAAGGCAAGCTTGGCAACCGATTATGAAGATTTCTTCTTATGTAACCGACTCTATGTAAACCCTAGATCCCCCCGGTGTCTATATAAACCGGAGGGGTTAGCCCGGAAAGGATATACTCATTACCATAGTCATACGGGCTAGGCTTTAGGGTTTAGCCATTACGATCTCGTGGTAGATCAACTCTTGTAACACTCATATTCATCAAGATCAATCAAGCAGGACGTAGGGTGTTACCTCCATAGAGAGGGCCCGAACCTGGGTAAACATCGTGTTCCCCGTCTCCTGTTACCATCGATCCTAGACGCACAGTTCGGGACCCCCTACCCGAGATCCGCCGGTTTTGACACCGACACCCCCTTCCGCGTTTGGATTGGCAATGCGCTCAACGCGCATGCGCATTTTCGTCCACGCCACAGTTATGCGGCCAATTTATTGCTCTTTCGGCAAACATATCAAAAATTGCCCCAAATTCACATAATTCAAATGAATACAAATATCTCATAGTTTCACAACCAAATAATATCTCATAGTTTACAAGACAAATAAAATTTAAAATAAACTGTCACAAATACATTTGAAAGAAAAAATAGCCGATACATCTATTGGTTGCCAAGGTGAGCCCACATATGCTCAATCAAATCATTTTGTAGTTGAATGTGAGTTTCCCAATCACACATTTGATGATGAAATTCGGTGAACTATGCAAACGTGTCGCTCCTTCATTCTCATGCACAACATTTCACCCTGAAATTGAAACCCCTGATCGTAGATTTCACCCTCACGATCATCCTCTACGATCATGTTGTGCATGATCACACAAGCAGTCATCACCTCCCACAACTTCTTGGTGCTCCAAGTTTTAGCAGGATACCGAATGATGCCCCATCGAGATTGGACAACACGGAGAGCACGGTCCACATCCCTTCTAGCACTGTCTCGTGCTTGGGCATATCTCTGCTATTCTCTCCATCGGGTTGGGGATTGTCTTGACAAGAGTAGTCCACTGAGGATAGATACCATCAGCTAGGTAGTATCCTTTGTTGTAGCAGTGGCCATTGATCTCAACATTGACCTCTGGGTAGCTGCCTTCTAGAAGCCTTGCGAACACCAGAGAGTGCTGAAGCACGTTGATGTCATTGTGAGAGATGGCCATGTGGAAGAAAGAGTGCCAAATCTAGAGATCTTGTGAAGCCACGGCCTCCACTACAAGAAATATGTCAACTTGCGACCATCAATATTGGTCACCGAATGGTCATTGTTTTCCATTTTTGACCAAAAATAGTTGGTCAAAAGCTGGTCGTCTTTAATGAAACTCAGCAACCTTTCTTCTAAAATGATCGTAGACATTTACGACCAAAATAAAAGGTCGTAGGTTCTATGACCAATTTTTTTGGTCACTAGCAATCTTCCCACATCACGTCAGATCCAATGTGGCAAAATTGCGACCAAATGAAAAGGTCATAGATTAGAATTAGCCCGGTCCATTTCGGCCATCTCGATGGGCCGAGCCCAATAATTTAGCCCATTTAATAGTTTCTTCTTCTCTTTATTTTGCGTAGCTGCATTGGCCTAGCCAAAAAAATTGGCCTTTTATTTTTGGGGATGGAGCCTTTTACAGACCAGTTCTTTTATAGTAAACTCTTTTTTTGGGCCATATCCTTTTTAGTCTAGTTCTTGTTTGGGCCTTGGCCTTTTATTTTCTGGGATGCAACCTTTTACATACTAGATTTTTTTACAGTCAACTCTTTTTTTAGGCCCAAGCCTTTTTAGTCTAATTCTTCTTTGGGCCTCGGCCTTTTTGCGGTCCAACTAAGTTTAGAGCCCAATTAATCCAAATAATATTTGGCATAATTCAATAAATATCCTGTGACCTGATGATCCACAAGTATATGGGATCAATTGTAGCCTTTTCGATAAGTAAGAGTTTCAAACCCAACGAGGAGCAGAAGGAAATGACAAGTGGTTTTCAGCAAGGTAATGTCTGCAAGTGCTGAAATTGCAAGTAACAGAGTAGTTTGATAGGAAGATAATTTGTAACTAGCAAGTAACGATAATAGTAACAAAAGTGCAGCAAGGTATCTCAATCCTTCTGAGGCAAAGGACAAGCCAAAACAGTCTCTTATAATAAGCAAAGCGTCCTTGAGGGTACACAGGAATTTCATCTAGTCACTTTCATCATGTTGGTTCGATTCGTGTTCACTACTTTGATAATTTGATATGTGGGTGGACCGGTGCTTAGGTGCTGTCCTTACTTGAACAAACCTCTTACTTATGATTAACCCCCTCGCAAGTATCTGCAACTACGAGAAAAGTATTAAGAATAAATTCTAACCATAGCATTAAACTTTTGGACCCAATCGGTCCCTTACGGAATAGCGCATAAACTAGGCTTTAAGCTTCTGCCACTCTCGCAACACATCATCTAATAACTACTCCACAATGCATTCCCATAGGCCCAAATATGGTGAAGTGTCATGTAGTCGACGTTCACATGACACCACTAAGGGAATCACAACATACATACTATCAAAATATCAAACACATATCAAGTTCACATGATTACTTGCAACATGATTTCTCCCATGACCTCAAGAACAAAAGTAACTACTCACAAATGATAATCATGCTCAAGATCAGAGGGGTATTGAATAACATGTTGGATCTGAACATATAATCTTCCACCAAATAAACCATATAGTAATCAACTATAAGATGTAATCAACAGTACTAGTCACCCACAAGCACCAACCTATAGTTCCGGTACAAAGATTGAACACAAGAGATGAACTAGGGTTTGAGAGGAGATGGTGCTGTTGAAGATGTTGATGGATATTTCCTTCCCCAAGATGGGAGAGTTGTTGGTGATGATGATGACGTTGATTTCCCCCTCCGAGACGGAAGTGCCCCCGACGGAATTGCTCCGCTGGAGGGCAAAAGTGCTCCTGGCCAAGTTCCGCCTCGAGACGGCGGCGCTCCATCCCGAAAGTCCTCTCCTTATTTTTTCTAGGTCAAATGACTTATATATCAGAAGATGGGCACCGGAGGCGTGTCGGGCTGAGCACAACCCACCAGGGCGCGCCTGGGGGGGCCAGGCGCTCCCTGGTGTCTTGTGCTCACCTGGTGCCCCTCCTCCGATGGTTATTTGCTCCAGTATTTCTTATTTATTCCATAAAAAATCCTCGTGAAGTTTCATCTTGTTTGGAGTTGTGCAGAATAGGTGGCCCGACGTAGCTTTTCCAGGTCCAGATTTCCAGCTGCCGGAATTCTCCCTCTTTGTGTGTACCTTGCATATTATGAGAGAAAAGGCATTAGAATTACTCCAAAAAGGATTATTATGTATAAAAACATTATAAATAACAGTAGGTAAACATGATGCAAAATGGACGTATCAACTCCCCCAAGCTTAGACCTTGCTTGTCCTCAAGCGAAAACCAAAATTGAAAAACATGTCCACATGCTTAGAGAGAGAGGTGTCGATAAAAACAAAATACAGACATAGAAGCATCATGTAGATTATTATAACATCAACAAACTTTAACATAAAACTTTTATCATAGGACTTTTATCATAGACTTCTCATGAAAAAGTATCAATTCATCACACTATCGAAGTATAAAGCATAAACTTTATTGGAAACCAACAAACTATGTTCTCAGTCAACTTTGCAACTACAATTCATCATCTTTTCAGGAAGGGTCATGTATCAGAGCCTTTAGGCAAGTCCACATACTCAACCATCATATAGTCTTCTATGATTGCTAACACTCACCACATACACACGAGCAAAACGTTTCAACCAGACACATAGAAAGATAGGGGCTTATAGTTTCGCCTCCCAACGTATTCACCTCAAGGGTGATGTCAACAATAATAACTCATGCTACCCATATTCAACTGGACATATGTGCCTAGATCTTTCCTCACCACATGATGCTTGCCAAAGGAGAAAAATAAAAAGGAATAGAGAGAAAAACTTTGACTCTTGCATAAAAGTAAATACATAAAAGTAAAAGACAGGCCCTTCGCAGAGGGAAGCAGAGGTTGCCATGCGCTTATTCATTTGTATGCCCAACCACTTAGTGCAAAAGAACATCACGTTATATTTCCCCTTATGATAGCAACCTTTATTATGCAGTCTGTCGCTTTTATTATATGCTATGACAAGTTTGTACAATGGTCAATTATCTCTTACACTAAATGATCTAACACTTTTAGAAGCATTTTTTATTGCCTTATTGCACCAAGGACAACTTACTTCAGGGATCTTGCTCAATCCCTAGGTAGGTGTCCATGTCAAATCCGACATATCTCGTAGTAGGGGGTCCTAAGCTAGGCGTCTTGGAACGATGGTAACATGGACATAGGATTTTACCTAGGTTCGGGCTCTCTCGAAGAGATAATACCCTATGTTCTGCTTTTGATTGTATTCATATGGGGTGTAGTACAGAGTACATCTATCTACCACGAGATTGTTCTAATGAATATTAGATGATATATTGACTAGCCTGGCATCGGTTTATATAATGCACCAGAGGCCTAGGGTTTAGGAGAGTCTTCGTCTTGGGTGCCAAGTCTTGTGGAATATCCCTTGTATGCGGCATGGGTTGTCCAAACTGGCCCAATAGTGAACCGCCATGGGGGTCCTCAAGCCGATCCACCTACTCAGGGGATGACCTGGTGAGTACCCCCTAGTCCAGGACACCGTCAGTTTCCCTCCGAACCGGTCTTAAAGTTGGGGACGCTCCTCGGTTCTTTCGAACTGTTCCTTGTCTTCGGCCATCGGTTTTGAAAACTGGTTCAACAAATCTTCCGATATTCGATCTTGAGGATTGCTGAGCTAAATCTGAAGTGTTCACACGTCGGGCATCCGAGGAACCCTTTAAGTCTTCGGCCTTTATCAATGTGTCACATCCCTAGCTTCTGGTGCTGCCTGGTGTTTGCATCATGTTTAAATTTTGAAACTTGAACTGAGGAAATTTGGAAGCCTCAAAACCCTAAATAAAAGAAGGGCAAAAACCCTAAAATCTCATTCATTGTTCCAAAATGCTCTTCTTAGATGTTTAATATTTTTGGCAAGGGTTTTTGATCCAAACCAAAAATAATGAACATTTTAAAAGGATTTATTTTGGGACTTTGAATTTAAATCATTAGCTATTTGAATTTGAATTATATTCATATAATTAGAATATAATTTCAAATACCCCTGAAATATTTTATGAGCTTTTGGAAAAGTCCATCTAGCAAAACAAAAATATTCAGAGGAGTTTTTGGCATTGTTTGAATTATCTTAAATTCAAAACAGTGGCAAAACAAATTTAAAAAAATATATAAAACAAACAGAAAAATAAAACAGAGCATCTTACTTGGCGCTCACCTGGTAGCCCAACCGGCCCAGCACTGCAGCTGGCCGGCCCAGCCCACCACTGCAGCCCCTCCGCAGTCTTCCTCCCCTCGCCCCGAAGCAGCTGCGTGCCCGGCGCGCAGGCGAGCCGCGCCAGCTCCTCCCTGCCTGCCTGGCTACCTCCTCGTCGCCCTGGAACGCCCCGGACGACGCCACGCAGCCCCGACCGCTCTCTCACTCTCTCCCGAACTCTTCCCCCTCTTCTGCTCCCTCTGCCTCTCGAGCCCGAGCGCAGCCGCAGCCGCGCCACCGTAACGCCGCGGCAACCGTCTCCCCCTCGACCCCTCGCTGTGCCTGCGAGCTCCGTCTCGACATCCCCGACCTCCTCGACAAGCCACGACGCCACGGACGCGCTGCAATGCCGCCATCACCACCATCTTCATCACCATGGCCGGAGATCGCCGCCGCTCGATTCGCAGCAACGAGGTCGCCCCCGAGCTCACCAACCCCTTCGTTCGATCTGCTGTGAGCTGCTGCGTCGATCCCCTCCCTCCCCTGGCACTTTTTCTCCCGCTAACGCCAATATCCACCGGAGCGGAGAGCTCACCGCCGCCGTGGTTCCTTGCCGCCATGGCCAGGGCCACCGCAGCCCGCACCTAAGCGCGTCACCGTGCTTGGCGAACCCCCAGGAGCACGTAGCACCTGCCAGTTTATTCCCTAGTGCCCCGTAGCATCGACCCCGTCCACACCCGAACTCCGGCCACCGCCGCGAGCTCCGTTCCGACGAGCTCGGGCCGTCTCAGCCTCTTCCGCTCACACAGGAAGACGCGGCGCTCTTCCAGCTATCCGTAGAGCCCCTCCTCCGTCCGTTTGGTCGCCGGAGCAAGAAACCCGAAGGCCTCCGCCGCCTCGGCCTCGCCGGCGACTCAACGCCAGCGGGATAGACTCGTTTGACCAGGGGTTTGACCTCCCCTGGGTCAATGACAGGTGGGACCAGAGCCCTGCTAATTTAGCTTAGTGCTAATTAACTTTTAGCTAACCCACTAAGTCACTGACTGTGGGCCCCAACCCTTCTAATTACTTTAGTTAAGGGTTAACTAAACCCTGGTTAGTGCTGAGTCAATGACAGGTGGGCCACACCAGTCAGGGTTTGACCTGGACCGCCGCAGTTGACCTGCTGACGTCATTATGATGTCAGGATGACGCAGTAATGTTTTCTGGATTTATTTTTATTCAGAAAATTCCAGAAAATTGTATAAACTTCTAAAATTCATAGAAATTCAACCGTAACTCCAAATGAAATAAATTATATATGAAAAATGATCAGAAAAATCCAATCTATCCATCTGTACTATTTTCATGCATGTTAGAACAACTTATAGCTACTGTTTAGGACAATTCAATTAAATGGCATTTAAGTAACCACATGTGGAGTTTGAATTTGAGTTTTGGATTCAAACCAACTTCATTTAATCTGGTTTAGTTGCATCAGCACAAATCACATCATATTGCCATGTCACATTCATGCATCATATTGTTGCATTGCATTGATTGTGTTCTTCCTTGTTTGCCGGTGATTGCCCCCTCTCGATAGACGTGATACCGACGATGTGATCGATGACACCGATGAAGAGTTATATTATCTTCAGAAGTGCCAGGCAAGCAAAACCCCCTTGTTCATTCCGATACAATCCCACTCTCTCGCTCCTGCTCTCTTTTACTGCATTAGGACAACAACGATTCATCTGTTACTTGCTGCGGTAGCTGAACCCCTTTATCCTTTGCATGACCTGTCATTCCACAGTAAATAGATGAAACCCACTAGCATGAGTAGGAGTTGTTTGAGCCCTGTTGTGCCTACTCATTCATGTTTGTTTGTCATGCCTGCTACTGCTTAGAGTTGAGTCAGGTCTGATTCATCGGGGATGAATCAGAGGTGTGTGAACATGTCCTACTGTGTGTGAACTAAGTGTGTGAACACGATTTGGTAAAGGTAGCGGTGAGAGGCCATGTAGGAGTACATGGTGGGTTGTCTCATTGCAGCTGACCTCAGGAACTGAGTTCTGTGTTTGTGATCCATGACCAGTTACTACCACACATTGGGCTCCGGGCGCTCCAAGCCCTCTCGACTTATTAACCAACTTGATCTCTGTCCAGGAGTTGCAACTAGTTTCTGGTGTTTGTAGGTAGTGTTAGTAGTCTACCAAGTGGCACCCGGTACAGGTGGGCTTGGGACAGACTAGGCACAGTGGCCCGGTGTACCAAGTGGCACCCGGATGGTGGACTTGGGAACCCTGCTCACATCGTTTGGGGCCGTGAGCGACACCCCGGCCGGATCTCCTTGCGGATGGAACCCGAATAGGCGATAAACCTGGACTAGAGACTTGTTCGGTTAGTCAGGTCGTGGCCGACTCCCTCGCCCGGCTTCCGCTTGAAGGTTGCCGAGGTACATGACGTGTACAGGGCGATAAGTGGCGGGAGCGTGTGTGAAGAAGTACACCCCTGCAGGGTTATCCTTATCTATTCGAATAGCCGGATTCCTCGGATATGGAAACTTGGACCCCTTGCATAGTTCATAGACAAGTGAAAGTGGATACTCTAAAATACGCAAGATAAGTGTGAGTGCTATGGATGGCGTTCTCGTAGGGAGACGGGAGCAGATCCATAGTGGTGTATTGATATGGTGAATATGTGGACTCGTGTGCGCCACCTCAAAAGAGTTACTTGCAGTCGTAGTTCAGGATAGCCACCGAGTCAAAGCTGGCTTGCTACAGTTAAACTCCACCATCCCCTTTGTTGATAATGATGCATATGTAGTTAGTTCTGATGTAAGTCTTGCTGGGTACATTTGTACTCACGTTTGCCTATTTTATGTTTTTGCAAAGAGACTTCAGTCTCACTAGTAGTTCCACGTGGGCTTCGACGTTTAGCTTGTTACCTCAGCTACAATCTTGTGCCCTCGGCAGGATCTGGTAGATAGTCAGGCTTTTCAGCCTTTTTCATTTATAGATGTCTGTACCCAGACATGATAGCTTCCGCTTGTGCTTTGACTTGTATGCTCTGAATGTTGGGTCATGAGACCTATGTTTGTAATATCTCGCTCCTCGGAGCCTATTGAATAAATACTTGAGTCGTAGAGTCATGTTGTGATGCGATGTTGTATTTGCACATATCGAGCATATTGTGTGTATGTTATTGAAATGCTTGGTATGTGTGGGATCTGACTATCTAGTTGTTTATCCTTAGTAGCCTCTCTTACCGGGAAATGTCTCCTAGTGTTTCCACCGAGCCATGGTAGCTTGCTACTGCTCCGGAACACTTAGGCTGGCCGGCATGTGTCCTTCTTCGTTCCTGTGTCTGTCCCTTCGGGGAAATGTCACGCGATGAATACCGGAGTCCTGTTAGCCCGCTACAGCCCGGTTCACCAGAGTCCTGCTAGCCCAGTGCTACAGCCTGGATTCACTCGCTGATGACCGACACGTTCGATGCTGGGTCATGGATGCCTGTCCCTGTAAGTCTGTGCCACTTTGGGTTTACGACTAGCCATGTCAGCCCGGGCTCCTTATCATATGGATGCTAGCGACACTGTCATATACGTGTGCCAAAAGGCGCAAACGGTCCCGGGCAAAGGTAAGGCGACACCCGTGGGAATACCGTGCGTGAGGCCGCAAAGTGATATGAGGTGTTACATGCTAGATCGATGTGGCATTGAGTCGGGGTCCTGACAGCTTTGGTATCAGAGCTTGACTGCCTGTAGGATTACCAAGCCAAACCGGTCGAAGTTGAGTCTAGAAATTCTTTAGTTATATACGGGAATTGATTGTGGGATGGAACGTAAGGCTCTTTTTACTCCTTATACCTCATGCCCTTCTGATCTGAGTCATCTTATCTTCCTACGGGGCTAAGGAACTAGGCTTTCTCTTCTTTCTATCAGGATCACGTGTTACTAATCCGTAGACCTATAGAACTGTTGGACTTAAGCCTCAGTCCAGTTCCTACTACTTCTGTATGTTAACTGTTTATCTCCAAACCTTGATATTGTGCTTCCGGGTGGTTATGCCACCATTTTTGTGAATGTCTCAAGTCTTTTCTGAGCATTTACAGCCGTTACGCTGTCCGAGTCATCCCAGGTCTCTAAATAGTCTGATGCATTTGCAAATCCTTTCTTTCCGTTCCCGATGTCATTTATGGCCAGATTAACCACACTAGACGGTGAGTTGAGGTACTCTATTGCCTCGACATTTATGTTGGAGTTATTATCATGACCCTAGGTGTCTCAGGGGATCATCTAGTAGTCTAGCCATGTTTTGTGTTCCCAGTGTGATGATTCTGGCCTTTATTCTCGAAAGCATCCCGCGATGCCACTAGTAGTAGGTATTCTACTCCTTGGGTTTTCGAACCAAGATTCACCCTACTTGCTTCATGTTGATAGTTTCTGCTCGTTCCTTTAGGTTATTAGCAACCTTTGCGATAGTCCTTGAAGTCCGTGGTATCTTCTTCTTCCAAATACCATGAACTACTTATGGCAGAAGTTCCTCGTTGAACTGAACGATCACAACCAGAGTGCTCTTGATGAGTTCTCCATTATATATTGTGACTCTGCCAGTTCTACCTTTCTGCATGGGTTATCCGGAAGAAATATGTTGAATTCGTTCGACATGCTAGTCCATGCATCCACAACTCAGAAAATCATATGTTCCTTTGAGTTGTCCCTCTTTAGTTGTCTTCCGACCCTCGTCTATCAATTGATAGTCAAGAGTATGCGTGCATTCGTTCATCGATGCCTATTACTCTTGTGGTTCGTCAAGCCATTCTATCCCAGAATGACTAGGAGAAATGAACTCCAGTACCTCATCCATATCTAGGATTGGGTCAAAGTAGTCATACTCCACAGACCAAAATGCCAATCCAACTTTTGTTCTGTTCCACCTCGGAGTATCACCCTCTTTCATCACAAGAGTATCGTGAGAATTGCACACCCTCTTATGAATTCTTGTTGCAGTGATACTTCTTGCCATCATTATTCATTTCTCGGCTACCGTGTTGTTGCAACCGGAATGCCGATGGGTGAACTATGATGTGTGAAATCAGTACCCCTAGCAACTAGTTGCTTGGTAGTAAATGGACAATGTTCTCATTCTTAGCATGTTGGTTATTGAATCACCATTCTAAGATAGATTGTGCTACCTAGTCCTTATTTCCTGGTGCACTCTTTGATTGATGAGTTAGGATTTTGTCAAGTCCTCGCTCATTTGATCATATCATCTTGCCCTGAAAGGCAAGATTGTTCTCGAGCTTAGTAACATATCGGTGGTTCGGGATTTTCCGTATATCTTCTCGGAAGTATTACCAGGTTGTCACCTGACCGCTATGTTGAGTTCGTGATCAAGTTGGTTTATTCCTGTAAACCACCCCTTCTCCAAGAATCCGTGTTGGATACCCTGAGCTAGTTGGATAAGCTAAACAACAACTTGGAGAGTTGGAAGATAAAAGCTTGTCCGACTTAGTTCATGTTAAGGGATATCTTTGTGTGTGTGTGTGTGTGTGTGTGTTGAAGAAAGATGATATCTTCATCAATTGGTCCTTGTGAACAATTGTTGGATCTATTATCTTACCCAAACCTTTGATTGAGTATGGGATATCGTCAAATCAAATCAGAACCAACGATATTCGTAATGTTGTCTTACTCGTGGTTTTTCCTCGAGCATACACCATTATATTTTTTTGGTCTGACCAATACTATCACCGTGTTCACATGATGGTGGAAGTCCAGTGATATGGAAATTTCGATGAGTTGTTGTAGAGCCCATTGACAACATCCTTATCTCCTCCATGATTTTGTTGAACATTAAGCTATTATTGGAAACTTCTATAAGCATTATCTTCATGTTCCGTGCATGAAGCATATGTTTTGATGGAAGAAGTGACTTCCTTTGATTCACGTGTATTTGATGTAAGTTGCCGCCGTGGGTTTGAGAAAGGTTTGTTTTGTTTCCTCTGGAATCGTCCCAAGTCAGTCATGCATGTGCAAAGTATACTATGGTTTGGTAGATTAACTACCTCCACTCCATATGTATTCCGAAGCACCCCAAGCCACTAATTGATTTGTTCAAGGAGAAGGAGTTCCTTCATAAGAGCTAATCCGGACTTATGAAAGAACTTCGATATCCTCAATGATGGTTCCCTACCCGAACTCGGTAGTGTTTTATTGTAAGACTACCATGTGATCTTGTTCGCCTGGAACAGCGTGTTCACACGTGCGTAGCAGAACCAGCTCATGCTTTGGAGCTTGCTATCGTAGTTCATTTTCCGAGAATCTCGCATCGTCATCTCGTCGATTTGTGTTGCAAACTTTCGTTTTTTTCCTAGACTCGATGTGTCTGGAATATCCTGACACCAACCAGATCTGAATCTCAGGCAGATATGATGGTTGGAACATTTCCCCAAGAACTATAATATTGGTTCCTCGATAACTGGTAAAGTGGATGTCGTGGCCAGCACCACCCAGCCGAAAGACCTATTATTGTAGTATCTTGATTGAAGAAGTTGGCCACCTCCCCATAAGGATTTTGTAGGATTTACCTCCCTAGTTGTGCCTTATGATTTTTGTGTTTCCGAAGTCCGACCTTTACTTGATGTTCTAGATACCAGACCATTTCTATGAATGGGTTACACTAGCACATCAAGGAGAACATTAGAAGCGGAGTGCTAAATGTCTCTCGGTCGATCATCCAGATTTTGTTTCCTTGGCCTCGCTAAGGTGAAATCTGAGAAGGTGTTATCTTCCTTTGCATCTGCATCATCCATCATTAGCCATCACGGTAGTATGTTGTGTTGTCAGCACCCTTGACACAGATGTTGATAAAACCTTGATGATTGTGGAAATGCTCAAGTTCTTGAGAGCATGCACAAGCGCTACGTGTTATCATCGACACTAACTGGGATTCCTCTCAGTTTCCTCGGCAATGCTATGACCTTTTCAAACAGTGAACTCACTCTCTATTGTTGGGTTCTTCCCTAGTTACCAGAATCATTCCCAGCATTTGCATTTTGTTCCCAGCTTGCACCGCCAATGTGCCATTCTACCATGGGTCTCTTCCATTTCCGGTGGTAAGCAAATTCATCCATTACGTTGTCTTCAACAAGGTAATCCACATCATCCAAGTCCGAGTATGCCATTCTACCGACCCTCGCCAATCGATTGCTGTGATTTGCATTAGGCTGGTATGAAGAGTTTAAATGATCTTTGAATCAAAGGTAATTCTTTTTGCCACTTAAGGGGATATATCTTCGAGTCACCTTCCCTAAGGTGCATCATTATGGTGTCATGTCAACTTAACTCCTCGCTACGTTGACAACCGTTCACCACCCTCTTAGGTGTGGAATTGTTGCCTACCTAGTAAACCTTCGTCATCCGTTTCACTCCATCCCTCTAGATGTGTACTTCGTCTCTCAACTCAAGGGAGGTTGCTATGTCTCATTCCGTGAGTTAATCCTGAGTTGTTCGATCTTCGAGAAGATCGACCCTTCTAGAGTCTCCTTCTTCTCTCCATGTCATGTTGGCAGGATTTCTCAGAGCAAGACTTCAAGACAAGATGGTGATCGAATCAACGCTTTTATGAAGTGCACCCTGGATCGTGAAGATTATACTAGTTTGCGTTTCCCCTTCATCTTACCCTACACTTGAATCTCGGGTCGAGATTCTTGTTTAGTGGGGGCGAGTTGTCACATCCCTAGCTTCTGGTGCTGCCTGGTGTTTGCATCATGTTTAAATTTTGAAACTTGAACCGAGGAAATTTGGAAGCCTCAAAACCCTAAATAAAAGAAGGGCAAAAACCCTAAAATCTCATTCATTGTTCCAAAATGCTCTTCTTAGATGTTTAATATTTTTGGCAAGGGTTTTTGATCCAAACCAAAAATAATGAACATTTTAAAAGGATTTATTTTGGGACTTTGAATTTAAATCATTAGCTATTTGAATTTGAATTATATTCATATAATTAGAATATAATTTCAAATACCCCTGAAATATTTTATGAGCTTTTGGAAAAGTCCATCTAGCAAAACAAAAATATTCAGAGGAGTTTTTGGCATTGTTTGAATTATCTTAAATTCAAAACAGTGGCAAAACAAATTTAAAAAAAATATAAAACAAACAGAAAAATAAAACAGAGCATCTTACCTGGCGCTCACCTGGTAGCCCAATCGGCCCAGCACTGCAGCTGGCCGGCCCAGCCCACCACTGCAGCCCCTCCGTCGTCTTCCTCCCCTCGCCCCGAAGCAGCTGCGTGCCCGGCGCGCAGGCGAGCCGCGCCAGCTCCTCCCTGCCTGCCTGGCTACCTCCTCGTCGCCCTGGAACGCCCCGGACGACGCCAGGCAGCCCCGACCGCTCTCTCACTCTCTCCCGAACTCTTCCCCCTCTTCTGCTCCCTCTCCCTCTCGAGCCTGAGCGCAGCCGCAGCCGCGCCACCGTAACGCCGCGGTCACCGCCTCCCCCTCGACCCCTCGCTGTGCCTGCGAGCTCCGTCTCGACGTCCCCGACCTCCTCGACAAGCCACGACGCCACGGATGCGCTGCAACACCGCCATCACCACCGTCTTCATCGCCATGGCCGGAGATCGCCGCCGCTCGATTCGCAGCAACGAGGACGCCCCCGAGCTCACCAACCCCTTCGTTCGATCCGCTGTGAGCTGCTGCGTTGATCCCCTCCCTCCCCTGGCACTTTTTCTCCCGCTAACGCCAATATCCACCGGAGCGGAGAGCTCACAGCCGCCGTGGTTCCTTGCCGCCGTGGCCAGGGCCACCACAGCCCGCACCTAAGCGCGTCACCGTGCTCGGCGAACCCCCAGGAGCACGTAGCACCTGCCAGTTTATTCCCTATTGCCCCGTAGCATCGACCCCGTCCACACCTGAACTCCGGCCACCGCCGCGAGCTCCGTTCCGACGAGCTCGGGCCGTCTCAGCCTCTTCCGCTCACACAGGAAGACGCGGCGCTCTTCCAGCTATCCGTAGAGCCCCTCCTCCGTCCGTTTGGTCGCCGGAGCAAGAAACCCGAAGGCCTCCGCCGCCTCGGCCTCGCCGGCGACTCAACGCCGGCGGGATAGACTCGTTTGACCAGGGGTTTGACCTCCCCTGGGTCAATGACAGGTGGGACCAGAGCCCTGCTAATTTAGCTTAGTGCTAATTAACTTTTAGCTAACCCACTAAGTCACTGACTGTGGGCCCCAGCCCTTCTAATTACTTTAGTTAAGGGTTAACTAAACCCTGGTTAGTGCTGAGTCAATGACAGGTGGGCCACACCAGTCAGGGTTTGGCCTGGACCGCCGCAGTTGACCTGCTGACGTCATTATGATGCCAGGATGACGCAGTAATGTTTTCTGGATTTATTTTTATTCAGAAAATTCCAGAAAATTGTATAAACTTCTAAAATTCATAGAAATTCAACCGTAACTCCAAATGAAATAAATTATATATGAAAAATGATCAGAAAAATCCAATCTATCCATCTGTACTATTTTCATGCATGTTAGGACAACTTATAGCTACTGTTTAGGACAATTCAATTAAATGGCATTTAAGTAACCACATCTGGAGTTTGAATTTGAGTTTTGGATTCAAACCAACTTCATTTAATCTGGTTTGGTTGCATCAACACAAATCACATCATATTGCCATGTCACATTCATGCATCATATTGTCGCATTGCATTGATTGTGTTCTTCCTTGTTTGCCTGTGATTGCCCCCTCTCGATTGACGTGATACCGACGATGTGATCGATGACACCGATGAAGAGTTATATTATCTTCAGAAGTGCCAGGCAAGCAAAACCCCCTTGTTCATTCCGATACAATCCCACTCTCTCGCTCCTGCTCTCTTTTACTGCATTAGGACAACAACGATTCATCTGTTACTTGCTGCGGTAGCTGAACCCCTTTATCCTTTGCATGACCTGTCATTCCACAGTAAATAGATGAAACCCACTAGCATGAGTAGGAGTTGTTTGAGCCCTGTTGTGCCTACTCATTCATGTTTGTTTGTCATGCCTGCTACTGCTTAGAGTTGAGTCAGGTCTGATTCATCGGGGATGAATCAGAGGTGTGTGAACATGTCCTACTGTGTGTGAACTAAGTGTGTGAACACGATTTGGTAAAGGTAGCGGCGAGAGGCCATGTAGGAGTACATGGTGGGTTGTCTCATTGCAGCCGACCTCAGGAACTGAGTTCTGTGTTTGTGATCCATGACCAGTTACTACCACACATTGGGCTCCGGGCGCTCCAAGCCCTCTCGACTTATTAATCAACTTGATCTCTGTCCAAGAGTTGCAACTAGTTTCTGGTGTTTGTAGGTAGTGTTAGTAGTCTACCAAGTGGCACCCGGTACAGGTGGGCTTGGGACAGACTAGGCACAGTGGCCCGGTGTACCAAGTGGCACCCGGATGGTGGACTTGGGAACCCTGCTCACATCGTTTGGGGCCGTGAGCGACACCCCGGCCGGATCTCCTTGCGGATGGAACCCGAATAGGCGATAAACCTGGACTAGAGACTTGTTCGGTTAGTCAGGTCGTGGCCGACTCCCTCGCCCGGCTTCCGCTTGAAGGTTGCCGAGGTACATGACGTGTACAGGGCGATAAGTGGCGGGAGCGTGTGTGAAGAAGTACACCCCTGCAGGGTTATCCTTATCTATTCGAATAGCCGGATTCCTCGGATATGGAAACTTGGACCCCTTGCATAGTTCATAGACAAGTGAAAGTGGATACTCTAAAATACGCAAGATAAGTGTGAGTGCTATGGATGGCGTTCTCGTAGGGAGACGGGAGCAGATCCATAGTGGTGTATTGATATGGTGAATATGTGGACTCGTGTGCGCCACCTCAAAAGAGTTACTTGCAGTCGTAGTTCAGGATAGCCACCGAGTCAAAGCTGGCTTGCTACAGTTAAACTCCACCATCCCCTTTGTTGATAATGATGCATATGTAGTTAGTTCTGATGTAAGTCTTGCTGGGTACATTTGTACTCACGTTTGCCTATTTTATGTTTTTGCAAAGAGACTTCAGTCTCACTAGTAGTTCCACGTGGGCTTCGACGTTTAGCTTGTTACCTCAGCTACAATCTTGTGCCCTCGGCAGGATCTGGTAGATAGTCAGGCTTTTCAGCCTTTTTCATTTATAGATGTCTGTACCCAGACATGATAGCTTCCGCTTGTGCTTTGACTTGTATGCTCTGAATGTTGGGTCATGAGACCTATGTTTGTAATATCTCGCTCCTCGGAGCCTATTGAATAAATACTTGAGTCGTAGAGTCATGTTGTGATGCGATGTTGTATTTGCACATATCGAGCATATTGTGTGTATGTTATTGAAATGCTTGGTATGTGTGGGATCTGACTATCTAGTTGTTTATCCTTAGTAGCCTCTCTTACCGGGAAATGTCTCCTAGTGTTTCCACCGAGCCATGGTAGCTTGCTACTGCTCCGGAACACTTAGGCTGGCCGGCATGTGTCCTTCTTCGTTCCTGTGTCTGTCCCTTCGGGGAAATGTCACGCGATGAATACCGGAGTCCTGTTAGCCCGCTACAGCCCGGTTCACCAGAGTCCTGCTAGCCCAGTGCTACAGCCTGGATTCACTCGCTGATGACCGACACGTTCGATGCTGGGTCATGGATGCCTGTCCCTGTAAGTCTGTGCCACTTTGGGTTTACGACTAGCCATGTCAGCCCGGGCTCCTTATCATATGGATGCTAGCGACACTGTCATATACGTGTGCCAAAAGGCGCAAACGGTCCCGGGCAAAGGTAACGCGACACCCGTGGGAATACCGTGCGTGAGGCCGCAAAGTGATATGAGGTGTTACATGCTAGATCGATGTGGCATTGAGTCGGGGTCCTGACACAATGCCTTGTTATTTTTTATGCCACACCTCGGGTTTGACGTGTTTCCCGGGCGGGGGTGTCCTCTCATGTCCGAGCTCCAATGCTGGATTGCATCCAAGCTGCAATGCTAGACTGCATTCGAGTTGTCTTTTTGCAGCCAAGCTCCCACGCCGGACTGCACCCAAGCTCGAACGCCAGACTGTATCCGAGCTCCAATGCCGGACTGATTCCGAGCTCCAACGCCGGCACGTATCCGTACTCCAACGCCGGACTCTATCCGAGGTGTGATATATCACCTTGGTTCAAAAAAGTTTGAAGGAGTTTAGCCGAGTTTAATGCCGGGTAAGTCCCAGATGGTACTTACTGTTATCCGAAGACTCATTTGCCCATAGCTTGGTCAAGTCAAACACCGAGCACTTTGAATTTTCTGCATTGGATAGGCAATGCAGTAGCCCCCGAGCCACTGGTCGGGTGGCAACACCAGATCGGGGGATCGATGTGCCCCTTTAATATTGGTAAATGATAAGGTTGAAACCCAGTAGCCCCCGAGCCTTAATGTGGGCACGGGTGGCCGCATTAAGGATCGATATTCGGAGTAAAATCACAAATTATGTGTTAATGACTCTATATATCCAATTACTCTACATCATTAATGCTCGGATCCGCATTGTACAAAACTTTTTTGATCGACCATCGGCTTCAACCTCCTCGGCCAGTAGCCGGGGAGTGTTTGTCCTACTTTATAAAGCCTTTATGAGGGCAAAGATTTACGGCAAACAAGGCAATCCGGCCATACGGTTTTATAAACAAAGGTACGCGGAGAGATATGTTATATACTTTTTAACGTAAGAAACATCTTCCAAAGAAAATAGTCGCGCTATAGGTTCCTTTCTTTGGGTTTTAATGCCAACCATGATCATGAAACCTCACCTCCGATCAATGTGGGAGAAAAATATCAAGGATTTAGTTTGGGGGGAAGTTCCCAAATTATGTGGTGCTATAGGTTCCTTTCTTTCGGCTTCACCCAGTCTGAGGTATTACCTTGGATAACCCGATAGTAACAATCACAGAGGTGCTCCCTTTACTGCCTAGCCGAACGATCGGGCATGTAGGGGTAAGCACAGGAGCCAAGAAACCCAGCTTGGCCAAAATCTTAAGTCAAATTGATGCATATTTATGGCTTTATAACAATAATTACGGAAGGCAACGCTTGTATAATAAATACAAACACTGATGAGATATGTTTATTACTTCATTGCGACCGTTTATCATTTGAAAGTGGCCCATCGTAGGCTTCTACCCCTTTGTAGATGCTACATAGGGTGTTTCTGCAGTAACAAGACAACCCTTAGCCAACGTCTCAGTGCCCGAAGGCGGTTGTGTTAGTGGAAACAAGGCAATCAGATATGTGGGTTTTATAACTTTCACTTAGTCATAGGAGCTTAAAGTTGGGAGGCCAGCTACTAGCCCCCGGTTAGTGTTTGGCGTCAGCTGAGGTCAAGCCGTTAACACTTCGGCCAATGTTATGAATGGCCATCATTTAACACGGGGTGACCTCCATCGATCTTATAGTTTAACACAGTCATCGGATCGCTGACCAGTTTATGCTTATTGCGACAGTCAGTTTTTGGCTTTCTCCACTGAGGCGCTTAACCATGCGAGATGGAAGCACAATCGCAGTGGTTCTCCCTTTGCACACCCAGCTGAACAAAGCGGAACATAGGAGGCAAGCACAGGAGCCGGGCAATCCAACTATTGACCGAAGACACAACTCAAAACCGATGCATATAAAGTAATGTCTGAGAACGCTTTGCTGAGGACACTGAGGGGTACCTTGGTTTTTGGTGGGTTTGGCTCTAGTTGCAACTCCGCGTTGATATTGCCAAAGCTTTAAAGGTGTCCGACGTTGTACTGCGAGACTTATACTGAAAACACATAAATAGGTCAAAAGTTCCATAAGCTTGGAAAATCAAAAACTTTAGTAAAAACTTTACGTCTGAACTAAATCAAGTTTTTGGTGCTAATCCGAAATTGGTCTTAAATTTTGGGTGTGTGTGCTTCTCTCGTGCTTTAACATGACACATCCAGTCTCTAGACTTCAAGTGGATCAGCCTTTGGCTTCAACCTCCCTATCCCGAAGGCGGAGTGTGTTTCCAAGGCCAGTTTAGCGAACCAAACCCGAGTGGCTTTAGAGAGAAACTAGGCCATCTGGCAATTGACCACACACTCGAGTCGAGAAAGGAGTGGTAGAAAAACACTTTGCAATGACTTAGAAGAAGAACACTTATTATAAGACAACTCATATAAATTTTAGAGCCCCCTGGGGCTTCAGTTGTCTTGAGGCATATGAAACAACTCTCCCTTCCTGCATAAGCACTGCTCCAAGTTCTCGACATGAAGCGTCGCGATACACCTCATAATCTTTGGTCTGGTCTGGCAAAATCAACACTGGTGAGGTAACCAAACATTTCTTAAACTCTTGAAAACTAGCCTCACATTCCTCTGTCCATATGAACTTGGTATCTTTCTTCAGCAACTCCGTCATAGGCTTTGCAATCTTTGAGAAATTTTCAATAAATCTCCGGTAGTATCCTGCGAGTCCAAGAAAACTCCGGATCTCTCCAACTGTTGTTGGGGCTTCCCACTTGGTCACGGTATCAACTTTAGTGGGATCAACTGCTATACCTTCTCCAGATATAACGTGTCCGAGGAATCCTACTTCCTTCAACCAAAACTCACATTTGCTGAACTTGGCATATAATTGATGTTCTCTGAGCTTTCCAAGTACCAAACGCAAATGCTCCTTATGTTCCTCTTCATTCTTCGAATAAACCAGGATATCATCAATGAACACTATGACGAACTTATCCAGAAACTCCATAAACACTTTGTTCATCATGTTCATAAAATAGGGAGGTGCGTTAGTCAGACCAAATGACATAACGGTATACTCATACAGCCCATACCTGGTGGTAAAAGCTGTCTTCGGAATACCCTGTTCTCGAATCTTCAACTGGTGTTATCCTGATCGGAGATCGATCTTGGAAAATACCTTATCTCCTTGCAATCGATCAAACAGATCATTGATCATTGGTAGTGGGTACTTGTTCTTGATCGTTACTTCATTCAATCCTCGATAATCAACAACCATCCTTAACGATCCATCCTTCATCTCCACTAGTAGTACTGGCGATCCCCAAGGTGAAGAACTTGGGCGAATATATCCCTTATCCAATAACTCCTTAATCTGCTTCTTAATTTCCACCAAATCCTTTGCTAGCATCCTATATGGTCTCTTTGATATTGGACCTGTGCATGGCAATAGCTCAATCAAAAACTCAATATCTCTATCCGGTGGCATGCCTGGCAACTCCTCTGGAAATACTTCAGGGAAATCCCTTACCACTGGTACTTCCTCCTGCACAACTCCTGTTAGGCAATTTACTTGGGTCCTCTTTGGCACATGTCGGGATACATACTTGATCCTTCTCCCTCCTAGGGTGGTAAGCAAAATTGACTTACTAGCACATTCAATATTCCCTTCATACTTTGATAACCAATCCATGCCTAATATCACATCCAATCCTTACTATTAGGTCTGAGAGAAAAACATAGTTACCAATCCTTAATGGTAACCGATCACACCATAGACTAGCCACATACTCTGCTCCAGGCGAGGTTACTAACATGGATGACCTAAGGGCTTGGGTTGGTAGGTTATACTTATCCACAAATCCCCTTGAGATGTATGAATGCGATGCACCAGTATCAAAAAGAACGAGTGCAGTAAATGACTTAACCAAAAACTTACCTATTACTGCATCGGGCTGAGCTTCAACCTCCTCCACGCTAACGTGGTTCACCTGTCCCCTGTTGAAAGGGTTCGGCTTCTTCCCAGAACTTCCATTGCCATTTTGGCCTTCAGGACATTCATTGGCATAATGTCCGGTCTTCTGACACTTAAAACAAGTGACTTGGCTTAGGTCCTTCTTGGCTAGGGTTGGCGGGTTGGTGCGATTCTGGCCGTTGCTTCCTCCGTTGCCATTTCCATTCTTGGTGCCATTGTGATTGTCCAAGCTACCTCCTCCATGGGTATGCTGAAAATGTCCTCCCGGTCTAGGGGTAAAACGTGGCTTCTGCTGAGCTCCTGAAGTGTACTTTCCTTGTCCATACTTCCTCTTGCGATTCTCAATTTGCCGCTGCTTGCCTTCAATCATAAGAGCATGATCTACCAACTCCTGGTAGTTGTTGAAGGTGGCTACCATCAACTGCATGCTCAACTCATCATTCAGTCCTTCCAGAAATTTCTCCTGCTTAGCTGCATCCGTAGCGACGTCATCTGGTGCATAACATGCTAACTTACTAAATTCCTCCACATACTGGCCAACTGTCGTTCCTCCTTGGCGCAAGTTGCGAAACTCACGCTTCTTCATGGCCATAGCTCCTGCTGAAACATGGGCAGTACGAAAAGCCTGCTGAAACTGGTCCCATGTGACAGTGTCAACGGGGAAAGTGGCTGTGAAATTCTCCCACCATGATGTTGCGGGTCCTTCTAGTTGATGTGCGGCAAACTTCACCTTCTCCGCATCTGTGCATCCTACTATGGTCAACTCCCTAGCTGTCTTGCGGAGCCAATCATCGGCTACTATCGGCTCGGTGCTACTGGAAAACACCGGCGGATTCAGCTTAAGAAAGTGGGCTAAGTGGTCAACATGTGGTGGTGGTGATGGTGGGTTGTTGTTGTTGTTCCCCTGATTCTGATTCTGGACTAGCAACTGCATCAATGTGTTCTACTACTGGATCAACTGGGTGAGCTCCGGTGGAAAGGCAAATCCAGGGTCATGTCTCGGAGGCATCTGAGGGTTTAGAAAAGATGAGATATAAGAATAGAGGGGGTCTAAAGAGAAAAAACTACCCATATGCACATGAGGCAAAAGCAAACAATTCACTTCAATCAATCAAACAAGGGCATACAATCGATCTAACTATCGCAAAAGTGCTCGGACTACTATATTTACATGGTGGACTACTACTACTGATGAGGTGGTCTACTAGAAATATTCTTCGGTTGCAGACTCCATGATGTCTGCTCCAGCTTCATCAACATAGTAATCATCTCTACTATCTGGTTCCGACTCGGTGCCGTCGATGATGATGTAGTCTTCTGGTCTAATCTCCTTGGGTTCTTCGTCTTCCTCTACTGGCGTAGGGCCTCCCATAAATATTCCAATCTTCTTGATCAGGTCGTCATTCTTCTCCACCAATACTTCAATTTCCTCTTCATAATCTTCACGTGTAGCCTTGAGTTCTTCCTCAAGTTCCTGGATTCTTGTCTTAGCCTTCTTCAGATCTACCATGTCGGCGCACATCTGGTTCTCCTGTCGTCGAATGTGCTGATTTAACTCCTGGATAAAAGCTGCAATTGATCTATCCTTCCTGGTGCTGATCATTTCCCAGTGCTCAACTCGGCGCCCACAAATCTGGTAGATAGTATCCTTGAGATCCTTGCGGTAGACTTCTCCAATGCGTCCCATGGCGATGTGAGCTGCCATGCTCTTTCCTAGACTCCAAGTTGGTGCATCAAAATAAAACTCTATCGGCTCAGTGACTGGCATGTACGTCCTTCCTGGAACCTGAACTTGAATCATCCAGCGCTCTTCTTCAGGTAAAGTGGTGTTGTAGGTTCCTGTGAAGCTTGGTACTCCTATGTTCAGGTATCTAGTGACTTCCTTCAAGTGTCGTCCAAAGGGTGTATCTTCATCCGGTTGTGTGAACTTATTCCTTGCATCCGCCAACCTAAAGAGTAGAAAAGATGAGAAGTCAGAAGAGAAGAGAGTGGATAGTGATCTAGGTCTTTTAGCTTAGTGGTCGTGTCCTACAGTCAGCGTGTGCTCTGATACCATCTCTGTAGCGACCAGACCTCAAACAGTCTGATCTCTGTGCTCCAGTGTCATCCCTGGATCAGTAATGATGACACCACACAATACTCGGAGGATTTATAGCAGAGTAGCAATCACACACTTATTACATTGAGTGTCTCAATAGAGAACTTATTACAATAAATATGGCTTAAGGCCATCTAATAACGATAACAGCGGAAGGCTTGGAAGATAAGTGAGTCCATCAACTCCAACGGCATCACTGAGTATAGAACCACAACCTAAAACTCCTTAATTATCGTCTGAAAAGTCTGCAACATTAACGTTACAGCCCGAAAATGGGTCAGTACATGGAATATGCTGTCAATGTAACACATAGGGAGTAATGGAATGAAACAGCTATACTATACGCAAATTTGGCTGGTGGAAAGCTCTATGGTTACAGTTTTGCGCAAAGCCAATTTTCCCTACTTCAAAGGAATAAATTTTATTTAACTATCATGGTAGTTGTTAAAAACTGAGAATGGTTGACAGCATTCTCAATCCCAATTAAGCATCATCATTAAACATAACCCAACAAAATTAATTTAGAGTAACATGTTGAGATTCACATGATAATCCAAGTACTAGATACTCAAGATGTCCATAACCGGGGACACGGCTAACCATGATTAGTTTATTACACTCTGCAGAGGTTTGCGCACTTTTCCGCACAAGACTCGATCGCCTCCGTTTGGTTTCTCGCACTACATGGTGTTTGAGAAGACGGATGACCGAGACATAGTCTTTCAGAAGCGCTAGCACCTTACGATCGGGTAGACCGTACCACCTACATCCCCTACATCTGCTAGTCTACCACTGTAAGAGTTCGCATGACTTAGTCAACTATGCTAGAGCCCATAATAGCTTGTGGCTGCACACGGAAGTTTCTAGTATGAATAGTCTCATGATCCCTTTGAGCCTGGGTGGCGGTCCAAAAGAAAACAGGCAAGTCCTGCAATACCCAGGTGCCTCAATCCACCCAGATGTGTGTTTAAGTTGCCACCTTAGATAAACCATTAATTCACAATCTCACATCTGTCATGGATATCACTCACCCAATCCTCGTCTACTAGCATAGCATGGCAGAATAAGCAAACGTAGAAGTAACTCCCAAAGGTTTGATAATAACAGGTAATAGGTACTACCTCATCTACTTCCCATCCCACAATTTAATTAGATCCTAATCATGCAATGTGTGAGGATTGATCTAATGCAATAAAACTAGGTAGTAGAAAAGGTATGATCAAAGTGTTACTTGCCTTGCTGATGATCCGCGAAACCTAGAGATTCGAAGTAACAAGCGGCGCACTCCAGGTATTCTATCGCAGACAAACAAACAAGCATACAATAAGTACTCATCTAATGCACAGGTAAAACTCAAATAAGAGATCTAACCAGAAGGTTCAACTTAAGAACCCCGGTTGGCAAAAAGAATCAAATCGAACGAAGCAACAAAAGTCAAACGGCGAAAGAAAACACTTCGTTCTAGTAATCTGGATCTAGGGCAAATTTTACAGTAGCAAAATCTTGTTTAAGTTGGTTAAACGGATAGAGGGTTTCGAGACAAAACTCTAGGCGCTTGAATCGCATGATTCCGATAAACGTGCGAAAAGTTATACTATAACAAAAATCGGATCAGGAATCGTGATCAGAAAAATCACGGATTTAATCCGAGAAAAAGAAAAACGATGAATGCTCGCTAGAACGAACGAACGAACGGACGAATGCTCGCTATTTAAATAAACCGGAAAAACCGATCTATTAAAAAAAACCGAAACTAAAAAAACCAACGAAAACCGATCTATTTTAAAAAAAACCGTTGGCACGGAAGTCGAGGCGCGGCGAACCTCGGCGGCGTGGCGGCGGCGGCGGGACCGGGTGGTGGCGCGGCTTGGGGCTGGGGCGGCTAGGGTTTCCCCGGGGCTGGGCCTCGGCTTATAAAGGCCCCCTCAGGCCGGAGTCCTAGTCGGACACGGCCCGTAGGTCGGTTCGTTTTTTTTAAATCATTCCGCTCGGAAGAAAAATAAAAAGAAATACTAAACGAACTCCAAAAATTTCGAAATAAATTTTCACGGGCTTCTAAAATCAGGATGCACAAGGTGAACATTTATTTGGGACCCAAATGCAATTTTGAAAAACGCACATTTTTCCTAAATTCAAATAAAACACCGAAAAACTCCAAAATAAAATCTTATTTGATTTTATTATTAAATCCTCAATATTTCTTTATTTTGGGAAAGTCATTTTATTCCCTCTCTCATATTTTTGTAATAGAAATAACTGATGATAAAATAAATAAAATCAAATGATCCTATCCTCAAAATTTGAGAAAACTCAAATATGAAAATAACGAAATCCCCAACTCTCTCCGTGGGTCATTGAGTTGCGTAGAATTTCTAGGATCAACCAAAATGCAAAATAAAATATGGTATGCATTGATGATCTAATGTATAACATTCGAAATTGAAAATTTGGGATGTTACAGAGGGAGCGAGGGAAGAGAAGTGGTGGCTCACCGGGAGCCGTAGGGAAGTGGCAGTGTGCGCGGGGAGGCGCGGAGCATCCGGAATCGACGGCGAGGTCTTGCGGTGGCCGTCGAGGAGGAATACGAAGGGGATCCGGCGCTGGGGTGGCTCCCTCCTTGAGGTCGTCGGTGTAGACGAAGCAGAAGACGGTTGTGGGGCTCGCGGGCAAATCGGGGCGGCTAGGAGGGCATGGTGGCCGCGGTGGCGCAACAACGCGGCGGCGACAGTGTGTCGGGGCGAGGCGAATCTGGAGAAGGGGGCGAGGCCAGAGGGAGAGAGGGGAGAGGGGGCGTCTAGGAGAGTGAGTGGGTGCGGGGAGCCCGCGGGGTCGAGGGGACGTCGACCTTATCCCTTCCCCGGCGGGGACGGGGACAGGGTTCGGTGGCGACCAGCGAGCGCGGTCGCTGGGTCAGGTGAACAGAGAGGAGGGAGGCGACCGGGGGAGGTGGGCTGCTGGGTTGGGCCGCCCAGATGACTAAGTCCCAGCGGGTTGGGGGGGTTTCGTTTTCTTTTTTACTTTTGCTCTTTTCTTTACAGAAAAAGCATGGTAATATTTGGGGTGCCAAAAGGATTTTGTAAAATGTGGAACTTGGCCACATAATTAAATTGCAATAGTTAGCACTGCCATGACAAGGTTGTGAGGCTTTTGAAATAGTTTGAATTTTTTATAAATCAAAAAGCCATTTAATCTATTGTTTTAGCCACTGCTTTAATTGGTTTAGGCCATTTAAACACCTTGCAAAAAGTTGGTTCACCACCAATATTAACAAATGATTATTTGCCACATGATGAACATTTTAGTTTTCATGTCAGACAGATATGGATTTTTGACTTCAGATTGGATTTGAATTTGAATTGTGATTTGGATCGAGTTAAGATTAGCCACAATAGTGTGATGACATGGCACCATCAATAGGGAGATTACTGTAGCATGACACCGGGGGTGTTACAGCTTCTTCTCTCTCTTTGGATCTCAATACAATGTTCTCCTTGATCTTCTTAGAGATCTATTTGATGTAACTCTTTTTGCGGTGTGTTTGTCGAGATCCGATGAATTTTGGGTTTATAATCAAGTTTATCTTCAAACAATATTTGATTCATCTCTGAAATCTTTTATGTATGATTGGTTATCTTTGCAAGTCTCTTTGAATTATCAGTTTGGTTTGGCCTACTAGATTGATCTTTCTTGCAATGGGAGAAGAGCTTAGCTTTGGGTTCAATCTTGCGGTGTCCTTTCCCAGTGACAGTAGGGGCAGCAAGGCACGTATTGTATTGTTGCCATCGAGGATAAAAAGATGGTGTTTATATCATATTGCTTGAGTTTATCCATCTACGTCATGTCATCTTGCCTAATGTGTTACTCTGTTCTTATGAACTTAATACTCTACATGCATGCTGGATAGCGGTCGATGTGTCGAGTAATAGTAGTAGATGCGGAATCGTTTCGGTCTACTTGTCGCGGACGTGATGCCTATATACATGATCATGCCTAGATATTCTCACAATTATGCACTTTTCTATCAATTGCTCGACAGTAATTTGTTCACCCACCGTAATACTTATGCCATCTTGAGAGAAGCCACTAGTGAAACCTATGGCCCCCGGGTCTATCTTCCATCATATAAGTTTCCAATCTATTTTACTTTGCAATCTTTACTTTCAATCTATATCATACAAATACCAAAAATATTTATCTTATTATTATTATCTCTATCAGATCTCACTCTCGAAAGTGACCGTGAAGGGATTGACAACCCCTTTATCGCGTTGGTTGCGAGGTTCTTATTTGTTTGTGTAGGTACGAGGGACTTGCATGTAGTCTCCTACTGGATTGATACCTTGGTTCTCAAAAACTGAGGGAAATACTTATGCTACTTTGCCGCATCACCCTTTCCTCTTCAAGGGAAAACCAATGCAGTGCTCAAGAGGTAGCAAGAAGGATTTCTGGTGCCGTTGCCGGGGAGATCTACTCACAAGTCAAGACATACCAAGTACCCATTACAAACTCTTATCCCTCGCATTACATTATTTGCCATTTGCCTCTCGTTTTCCTCTCCCCCACTTCACCCTTGCCATTTTATTCACCCTCTTTTTCTGTTCCCCTTCTCTTTTCCGTTCATCTCTTTTCGCTTGCCTCTTGTATGCTTGTTTGTTGGATTGTTTGTCATGATGGCTCAAGATAAATACTAAATTTTGTGATTTTTCCAATACCAATAATAATGATTTTATTTGCACTCCGATTTCTCCTCTTACCGATGTCGAATCTTGTGAAATTAATGCTGCTTTGCTGAATCTTGTCATGAAAGATCTGTTTTCCGGCCTTCCTAGTGAAGATGCCACTACCCATCTGAATAGCTTTGTTGATCTGTGTGATATGCAAAAGAAGAAAGATGTGGATAATGATATCATTAAATTGAAGCTATTTCCGTTTTCACTTAGAGATCGTGCTAAAACTTGGTTTTCTTCTTTGCCTAAAAATAGTATTGATTCATGGAATAAATGCAAAGATGTTTTTATCTCTAAGTATTTTCCTCCTGCCAAGATCATCTCTCTTAGAAATGATGTTATGAATTTTAAGCAACTTCATCATGAACATGTTGCACAAACATGGGGGAGGATGAAACTAATGATACGTAATTGCCCTACACATGGTTTGAATCTTTGGATGAATATACAAAATTTTTATGTCGGATTGAATTGAATTTTGCTTCTAGAAATCTTTTAGATTCGGCCGCAGGAGGCACTTTTATGGAAATCACTCTAGGAGAAGCTACCAAACTCCTAGATAATATTATGGTTAATTATTCTCAATGGCACACTGAAAGATCTACTAGTAAAAAGGTGCATGCAATAGAAGAAATTAATGTTTTGAGTGGAAAGATGGATGAACTTATGAAATTGTTTGCTAATAAGAGTGTTTCTTCTGATCCTAATGATTTGCCTTTGTCTACTTTGATTGAGAATAATAATGAATCTATGGATGTGAATTTTTTTGGTAGGAACAATTTTGGTAATAATGCGTATAGAGGTAATTTTAATCCTAGGACGTTTCCTAGTAATTCCTCTAATAATCATGGTAATTCCTACAATAATTCTTATGGAAATTATAATAAGATTCCCTCTGATTTTGAATCTAATATTAAAGAATTTATTAGTTCGCAAAAGAGTTTCAATGCTTTGACTGAAGAAAAACTGTCTAAGATGGATGAGTTGGCTAGGAATGTGGATAGAATTTCTCTTGATGTTGATTCTTTGAAACTTATATCTAGTCCACCTAATCATGATATCAATGAGTCTCTCAAAGTTATGAGAATTTCCATTGATGAGTGCAAATAAAGAACCGCTAGGATGCGTGCTAAAAAAGATTGCTTTGTTAAAGCATGTTCTTCTAGTTTTGATAATAATAAGGATGAAGATCTAAAAGTGATTGATGTATCACCTATTAAATCTTTGTTTTGCGATATGAATCTTGATAATGATGGGATTGGAGATGAGTCAACTTTAGTTAAAAGGCGTCCCAATGATTCGAAGTTTTTGGATCTTGATGCAAAAATTGATAAAAGTGGGATTGGAGAGGTCAAAACTTTACATAGCAATGAACCCACTATTTTGGATTTCAAGGAATTTAATTATGATAATTGTTCTTTAATAGATTGTATTTCCTTGTTGCAATCCATGCTAAATTCTCCGCATGCTTAGAATCAAAATAAAGCTTTTACTAAACATATAGTTGATGCTTTAGTGCAATCTTAAGAAGAAAATCTTGAATTGGAAGTTTCTATCTCTAGAAAACTTTATGATGAGTGGGAACCCACTATTAAAATTAAAATTAAAGATCTTGAATACTACGCTTTATGCGATTTTGGTGTTAGCGTTTCCACGATTCCAAAAACTTTGTGTGATGTGTTAGGTTTTCGTGAATTTGATGATTGTTCTTTAAATTTGCACCTCATGGATTCCACTATTAAGAAACCTATGGGAAGAATTAATGATGTTCTTATCATTGCAAATAGGAATTATGTGCTCGTAGATTTCATTGTTCTTGACATTGAGTGCAATCCTTCATGTCCCATTATTCTTGGTAAACCTTTCCTTAGAACGATTGGTGCAATTATTGATATGAAGGAAGGAAATATTAGATTCCAATTTTAATTAAGGAAAGGCATGGAACACTTTCCTAGAAAGAAAATTAAATTACCTTATGAATCTATTATGAGAGCCACTTATGGATTGCATACCAAAGATGATAATACTTAGATCTATTCTTGCTTTTATGCCTAGCTAGGAGGATTAAACGATAGCGCTTGTTGGGAGGAAACCCAATTTTATTTTTGTTTTTTGCTTTTTGGTTCTGTTTAGTAATAAATAATTCATCTAGCCTCTGTTTATATGTGGTTTTATGCTTTTAATTAGTGTTTGTGCCAAGTAGGACCTTTGGGAAGACTTGGGGAAAGTCTTTGTAATCTTGCTGTAAAAAACAGAAACTTTAGCGCTCATGATATTTGCTGCCATTTTTTACTGGCGAGTGCGATTAGGTTGATTATTTTTGCATATGATTAATAGATAAATTACTCACGCCAGTAATTTATTTTAGAATTTTTAGAGTTACAGAAGTTTTCAAAAACTACAGATTACTACAGGCTGTTCTGTTTTTGACAGATTCTGTTTTTCGTGTGTTGTTTGCTTATTTTGATGCATCTATGGCTAGTATCGGAGGTTATGAACCATAGAGAAGTTGAAATACATTAGGTTTAACACCAAAATAAATAAAGAATGAGTTAATTACATTACCTTAAGGGGTGGTTTGTTTTCTTATACTAACGGAGCTCATGAGATTTTCTGTTTAAGTTTTGTGTTGTGAAGTTTTCAAGTTTTGGGTAAAGATTTGATGGATTATGGAACAAGGAGTGGCAAGAGCCTAAGCTTGGGGATTCCCAAGGAACCCCAAGGTAAAATTCAAGGATAACCAAAATCCTAAGCTTGGGGATGCCCCGGATGGCATCACCTCTTTTGTCTTCTTCTATCGGTAACTTCACTTGAGGCTATATTTTTATTCACCACATGATATGTGTTTTTCTTGGAGCGTCTTGTATGATTTGAGTCTTTGCTTTTTAGTTTACCACAATCATCCTTCTGTACACACCTTTTGGGAGAGACACACATGAATTGAAATTTATTAGAATACTCTATGTGCTTCACTTATATCTTTTGAGGTAGATAATTTTGCTCTAGTGCTTCACTTATATCTTTTAGAGCACGGTGGTGATTTTATTTTATAGAAATTATTGATCTCTCATGCTTCACTTATATCATTTTGAGAGTACCTTAGAACAACATGGTAATTTTCTTTCGTTATGAAACTAGTCCTAATATGATAGGCATCCAAGAGGGTATAATAAAAACTATCATAGAAAGTGCATTGAATACTATGAGAAGTTTGATACTTGATAATTGTTTTGAGATATAAAGGTGGTGATATTAGATTGTGCTAGTTTAGTAGTTGTGAATTTGAGAAATACTTGTGTTGAAGATTGCATGTCCCGTAGCATGCACGTATGGTAACCATTGTGTAACAAATTTGAAACATGAGGTGTTCTTTGATTGTCTTCCTTATGAGTGGTGGCCGGGGACGAGCGATGGTCTTTTCCTACCAATCTACCCCCCTAGGAGCATGCGTGTAGTGCTTGGTTTTTGATGACTTGTAGATTTTTGCAATAAGTATGTGAGTTCTTTATGACTAATGTTGAGTCCATGGATTATACGCACTCTCACCTTCCATCATTGCTAGCCTCTTCGGTACCTTGCATTGCCCTTTCTCACCTTGAAAGTTGGTACAAACTTCGCCGGTGCATCCAAACCCCGTGATATGATACGCTCTATCACACATAAACCTCCTTATATCTTCCTCAAAACAGCCACCATACCTACCTACTATGGCATTTCCATAGCCATTTTGAGATATATTGCCATGCAACTTTCCACCGTTTCATTCATGACACGCTTCACCATTGTCATATTGCTTTGCATGATCATGTAGTTGATATCGTATTTGTGGCAAAGCCACCATGCATCTATACCTACTATTAAAGGGAATAAGTACTCTTGGTTTGGTTTAGTCCTTTACGTTTGGTTTACACACGTTAAGCGAACTGGGCCAGTTACTTGTATGTTGATGGGTCTTTTATGGGCTTTCGTAGAGAGACAGCGTGGGTCAAAATAAATCAACATTGTGGGAATTGAACACAAGACCTCATGTCTATCTCTTAGATGTAACAACCAAAGACTTATGTACCTTTCATATTTACTAATCCTAACTCACTCTAAATATACGAGTGGCAGTCATCATGTTTATTTTTTTGCGAGAAAAGGAGTTGATATTAAAACGGCCAAATTACTGAAAGGTCCACACAGAAAAAGAAATTACAACCAAGCCCCTTTGCGACCCGACCACGCCGGCGCCGTGGACGAGCCGGTGATGCGCTGTTCGCCGCTGCTCGCTAACGCCTTGGATCGAAGCAGCCCCCGGGCGTAACGGGAAGTTTCTGATCAGCGGTCCCTGAGGACCTACACCCATGGCCATCGTCGTCGTCGCACCGCCCAACATCACCTTCCTTCTCCAGATCTTCAACCACCGGAATCGCCATCCCTCGATCTTCGACACGGGGGAACCGTGCAGCAGCGAGCATGAAGAAAGGAGCTGGTCCACCATGGAGCTCCACCGGAACTTCACCGTCGAAGGGGAGAACAAAACCTGCAAAAAGCCAATCCAGCCGCACCGCCGCCTCGACGACGCCACCGGCTGGCTCCCTAGGCACTCCTACACTATGTACATGTTGCAAATCGGGCCTCCCCCGTCCTCCCGCCGCCAGAGCATCCGACGGAGGGCGAGGGAGCCGCCGATTCGGCAACGGCGAGGTGGAGAGCCCGGGGTTCGCACAAATCGCCCTTCGTTCCTGTAGATGGGGAAGGGTGAGGTCCAAGGCTCATGTTTAGGGCTAGCTAATTAAGCGAATGAGCTAATAAAGGAAGGATTGTGGGCTTAAATATAATATTTGAACGAATGTGGCTAATTAAAGAAAGGATTATGGGTAAATCGGTGGAATAACTATTAGAAAGATTGTTGTCTTAATAAATTCTACATGAAGGATTTGAGGTAAAAAGGTAGGATAGTTAAAAGAAAGGATCTATAGGCCTTAATGACTTGGGGCTACTAAATTAGAAAAGGAAGGATTTGATTCTCGACTAAAACGAGTGAGGACTTCATGGTAATTAATGAAAGGATCATACTTGAATGCCATTAAAAAGGATTGTATTTAAATGAAATCAGTGGGACATTACGCCCCGCAAAGAAAATATGAACACGACTAAATTGCAACGTATTTTTTATGTTCATTTTGTAGAAGGACTATGCTGCGTTGCAACATGTTCTTCATAATGAATCCGATGCTGTGGGACATTATACTTGTGCAAAACATCAATTTTCCCCGTTGCAACGCACGGGCATATGTGCTAGAAATTTATCATACATGTCACTCTTGATTCATTGCCCTTCCCGGTACACCGGCGGAGGCATTTATATAGAGTCATACTTTGTTCTAGTATCAAGTTGTAATCATTGAGTTGTAAATAAATAGAAGTGTGATGATCATCATTAATAGAGCATTGTCCCAAAAAAGAGAAAGGCCAAATAAAAAAAGAAAGGCCCAAAAAAAGAAAAAAAGAAAAAGAAATAAAAAGGGGCAATGCTACTATCCTTTTTTCCACACTTGTGCTTCAAAGTAGCACCATGATCTTTATGATAGAAAGTCTCTTGTTTTGTCAATTTCATATACTAGTGGGAATTTTTCATTATAGAATTTGGCTTGTATATTCCAACAATGGGCTTCCTCAAATGTCCTAGGTCTTCGTGAGAAAGGAAGTTGGATGCACACCCACTTAGTTTCTTTTGTTGAGCTTTTATACATTTATAGCTCTATTGCATCCGTTGCATGGCAATCCCTACTCCTTGCATTGACATCAATTAATGGGCATCTCCTTAGCCCGTTGATTAGCCTCGTCGATGTGAGACTTTCTCTTTTTTTGTCTTCTCCACATAACCCCCTATCATTATTCTATTCCACCCATAGTGCTATATCCATGGCTCACACTCATGTACTGCGTGAAAGTTGAAAAAAGTTTGAGATTACAAAAGTATGAAACAATTTCTTGGCTTGTCATAGGGGTTGTGCAAGATGAGAAGATTCTTGTGTGACGAAAATGGAGCAAGACCAAACTATACGATTTTGTAGGGATGAACTTTCTTTTGCCATGTTATTTTGAGAAGACATAATTGCTTAATTAGTATGCTTGAAGTATTATTATTTTTATGTCAAGATTAAACTTTTGTCTTGAATCTCTCGGATCTGAATATTCATGCCACAATAAAGAAAATTACATTGACAATTATTCTAGGTAGCATTCCACATCAAAAATTTTGTTTTTATCATTTACCTACTCGAGGACGAGCAGGAATGAAGCTTGGGGATGCTTGATACCTCTCCAATGTATCTATAATCTTTGATTGTTCCATGCTATTATGTTATTTGTTTTGGATGTTAATGGGCTTATTTATACACTTTTATATTAGTTTTGGGACTAACCTACTAACCCAAGGCTCAGTGCAAATTGCTATTTTTTTCCTATTTCAGTGTTTCGCAGAAAAGGAATATCATACGGAATCGAAACGGAATAAAACCTTCGGGAGAGTTATTTTTGGAACAAACGTGATCTAGGGGACTTGGAGTGGACGTCAAGCAACCAACAAGGAGGCCACGAGGCAGGGGGCGCGCCTACCCCCTGGGCGCGCCCTCCACCCTCATGGGCCCCTCGGGGCTCCACCGACCTACTTCTTCCTCCTATATATATTCATATACCCCGAAAAAACCCCAGGAGCACCACAAAAACCTATTTCCACCACCGCAACCTTCTGTACCCAAGAGATCCCATCTTGGGCCTTTTTCGGAGCTCCACCAGAGGGGGAATCGATCACGGAGGGCCTCTTCATCAACTCCATGGCCCCTCCGATGATGTGTGAGTAGTTTACCTCAGACCTTCGGGTCCATAGTTATTAGCTAGAAGGCTTCTTCTCTCTCTTTGGATCTCAATACAATGTTCTCCTTGATCTTCTTGGAGATCTATTTGATGTAACTCTTTTTGCGATGTGTTTGTCGAGATCCGATGAATTGTGGGTTTATGATCAAGTTTATCTTTGAACAATATTTGATTCTTCTCTGAAATCTTTTATGTATGATTGGTTATCTTTGCAAGTCTCTTCGAATTATCAGTTTGGTTTGGCCTACTAGATTGATCTTTCTTGCAATGGGAGAAGTGCTTAGCTTTGGGTTCAATCTTGAAGTGTCCTTTCCCAGTGACAGCAGGGGCAGCAAGGCACGTGTTGGATTGTTGCCATCGAGGATAAAAATATGGGGTTTATATCATATTTCTTGAGTTTATCCCTCTACATCATGTCATCTTGCCTAATGCGTTACTCTGTTCTTATGAACTTAATACTCTAGATGCATGCTGATAACCTGCAAGTATAGGGGATCGCAACAGTTTTTGAGGGTGAAGTATTCAACCCAAATTTATTGATTCGACCCAAGGGGAGCCAAAGAATACTCTCAAGTATTAGCAGCTGAGTTGTCAATTCAACCACACCTGGAAACTTAATATTTGCAACAAAGTATTTAGTAGCAAAGTAATATGATAGTAGTGATAATGGTAACAAAAGGTAACGATAGTAAAAGCAATGTTTTTGGTATTTTGTAGTGATGATAGCACTAGCAACGGGAAAGTAAATAAGCGAAGAACAATATGTGGAAAGCTCATAGGCAATGGATTGGTGATGGAGAATTATGCCGGATGCGGTTCATCATGTAACAGTCATAACCTAGGGTGACACAGAACTAGCTCCAGTTCATCAATGTAATGTAGGCATGTATTCCGAATATAGTCATACGTGCTTATGGAAAAGAACTTGCATGACATCTTTTGTCCTACCCTCCCGTGGCAGCGGGGTCCTTACGGAAACTAAGGGATATTAGGGCCTCCTTTTAATAGAGAACCAGAACAAAGCATTAACACATAGTGAATACATGAACTCCTCAAACTACGGTCATCACCGGTAAGTATCCCTATTATTTTCACTTCGGGGTTAATGGATCATAACACATAATAGGTGACTATAGAGGTTCAAGATAGGATCAAGAGCACTCATATATTGATGAAAACATAATAGGTTCAGATATGAAATCATGGCACTCGGGCCCTAGTGACAAGCATTAAGCATAGCAAAGTCATAGCAAGATCAACCTCAGAACATAGTGGACACTAGGGATCAAACCCTAACAAAACTAACTCGATTACATGATAGATCCCATCCAACCCATCACCGTCCAGCAAGCCTACGATGGAATTACTCACGTACGATGGTGAGCATCATGAAATTGGTGATGGAGGATGGTTGATGATGATGATGGCGATGGATTCCCCTCTCTGGAGCCCCGAACGGACTCCAGATCAGCCCTCCCGTGAGGTTTTAGGGCTTGGCGGCGGCTCCGTATCGTAAAACGTGATGATTTCTTCTTTCTGATTTTTTTCTCCCCGAAACACAATATATGGAGTTGGAGTTGGAGTCGGAGAGGCAACAGGGGGCCCACGAGGTCGGCAGCACACCCTAGGGGGCAGGCGCGCCCCCACCCTCTCGTGGAGAGGTGGTGGGCCCCCTGGCCTTCATCTTTTGCAGGTATTTTTCTTATTTTCTGAAAAGTGGCTCCGTGAAGTTTCAGGTCATTCCGAGAATGTTTGTTTCTGCACATAAATAACACCATGGTAATTCTGCTGAAAACAACGTCAGTCCAGGTTAGTTCCATTCAAATCATGCAAGTTAGAGTCCAAAACAAGGGCAAAAGTGTTTGGAAAAGTAGATACGATGGAGACGTATCAACTCCTCCAAGCTTAAACCTTTGCTTGTCCTCAAGCAATTCAGTTGATAAACTGAAAGTGATAAAGAAAAACTTATACAAACTCTGTTTGCTCTTGTTGTTGTAAATATGTAAAGCCATCATTCATGTTTTCAACAAAGATTATAACTAACCACATTCGCAATAACACATAGGTCTCAAGTTTACTCATATCAATAGCATAATCAACTAGCGAGCCATAATAATAAATTGTAACGCCCACAATGCGGCTATATCTCCCACGTGTCGAAGCACGACTTAGAGGCACAAATGCACTGTAAGCAATGTCGCAAGTGGGGTAATCTTCACACAACCCATGTACTGAATAAGAAAAGTGATACATAGTTAGCTTTCAATCGCCACGTCACACAATGCATAAATATATCATTACAATCATCCAGATACAATCAAGGTCCGACTACGGAACCAAAATGAAGACAACCCCAAATGCATAATGTCCCCGATCGCCCCAACTAGGCACCACTACTGATCGTCTGGAAAGGAAATGTAGTATCATCCTGAGTCCTCATCGAACTCCCACTTGAGCTCAGTCGAATCTCTTGGAGCGGTATCATCAGTCCCTGCATCTGGTTTTGGAAGTAATCTGTGAGTCACGGGGACTCAGCAATCTCACACCCTCGCGATCAAGACTATTTAAGCTTATAGGTAGGTAAAAGGTATGAGGTGGAGCTGCAGCAAGCACTAGTATATATGGTGGCTAACATACGCAAATGAGAGCGAGAAGAGAAGGCAAGGCACGGTCGAGAAACTATGATCAAGAAGTGATCCTAGAACAGCCTACGATCAAGCATAACACGAGACTGTGTTCTCTTCCCGGACTCCGCCAAAAAGAGACCATCACGGCCACACACTCTGTTGATTCATTTTAAATAAGTTAAGTTTCAGGTTTTCTACAACCGAACATTAACAAATTCCCATCTGCCCATAACCGCGGGCACGGCTTTCGAAAGTTCAAATCCCTGCAGGGTGTCCCAACTTAGCCCATCACAAACTCTCACGGTCAACGAAGGATATTCCTTCTCCAAAGACAATCCGACCAGACTCGGAATCCCAGTTACAAGACATCTCGACAATGGTAAAACTAAACCAGCAAAGCCACCCGAATGTGCCGACAAATCCCGATAGGAGCTGCACATATCTCGTTCTCAGGGCACAACGGATGAGACTAGCTACGAGTAAAACCAACCCTCAAGTTTCCCCGAGGTGGCCCCGTAGGCAACTCAGTTTGGACCAACACTCAGAGGAGCAGTGGCCCGGGGGTTTAAAATAAAGATGACCCTTGAGTCCGCGGAACCCAAGGGAAAAAGAGGCTAGGTGGCGAATGGTAAAACCAAGGTTGGGCCTTGCTGGAGGAGTTTTATTCAAGGCCAAGTATCAAGGGGTTCCCATTATAACCCAACCGTGTAAGGAATGCAAAATCAAGGAACATAACACCGGTATGACAGAAACTAGGGCGGCAAGAGTGGAACAAAACACCAGGCATAAGGCCGAGCCTTCCACCCTTTTCCAAGTATATATATGCATTAAAATAGACAATATATAATAATGATATCCCAACAATAAACATGTTCCAACAAGGAACAAACTCCAATCTTCACCTGCAACTAGCAATGCTATAAGAGGGGCTGAGCAAAGCGGTAACATAGCCAAACAATGGTTTGCTAGGACAAGGTGGGTTAGAGGTTTGACATGGCAATATGGGAGGAATGATAAGCAAGTGGTAGGTATCGTAGCATAGGCATAGCAAAAGAGCGAGCATCTAGAAAGCAAAGATAGAAGTGATTTCGAGGGTATGGTCATCTTGCCTGCAAAGTTCTCCGAGTTGACGTTAGCTTGATCCTCGTAAGCATACTCAACTGGTTCCTCGATCACGTACTCGTCTCCCGCCTCTACCCAAAGCAAGAACACAAGCAAAGGGAGACACAATCAACCACGTGCAATGCGCAAGTAACATGATGCAAAACATGGCATGATATGCGGGATGTGATATGCAATTCATATGCATGCTTCGGAAAGGAAAGATCGAACCTGGCCTCAACATGGAAAACCAAGAGTGCCGCTGGAAAGATGAGTTGATTTCGGTCAAAATCGATATAAAGATCACCGGAATCGGATGCACGATTTGCAAATGGCAAGCAAAACAATAATGGCGCAAAGCTGCGATTAACAGCACGAGGCCATCTAAATGCATCAAGAACAACAAGCAACTGCACTCTAACATAACAACAAATCACATGGCAGTGATCCACTCAAGATGCTTGACAAAAGATGAACACTGAGCTATGCCTAATTCACACAATAGCAGGTTCAAACAAGCATGGCAACAATGCAAAAGATAACAGGTTACAGACTTAGTGAAATTAACATGTCAGGAATTTAACATCAGGAAGCAATGTTTAGAGCAAGATAACAACATGCTACAGGAACAAATCATGGAAAAGCAAGGCATGGCATGAAGCTACTCAAAGCATACACCAAAAGTCCCTTACTGACCATAAGCCAAAAGGGATCAAAAAATATAATGGCAACCATGTGAACATAGCAACTTTCGTTAACAGATTCAAACAGTAGAAAACTGGAACCTGGCAAAACAGATTCACGTAGGCATGTTTACGAGCTCGATGCACTCACCACAAAGCATTGCATGACAAACTAAGCATACATCCAGCAAGTAGACATGGCATAGAAGCTAAACATGGCAAGCACACTCTCATAGCATGCACAGATCAACTACAACAACCTCGGCAAAATTGCTTAACATGTAAACAATCTGCCAGGAACATTTTATAGCAAAAGTAGAGCAAGATTGAGTCATCCTAGAGCACTCCATAATTGCAAACAAAGACATGGATGGATAGAGCACAACATTATATCAAAATGACCCTAACTCAACATGCTCAAAAGAGCCATGGATTACTCTATAGCAACATGAATACATGGCATAAAAATATTAACAGGGCAAAAACATGGAAGATTTCTAAGTCCCTGAAATCAGCAACATTACTAGAGCTAGTTTGCATGCTTGTGCTAGTCACCATAGAGATCACAAAAATACATGGCATACACCCCTGTAAATATGGCATGGCATACTTCAAAACACATGTAGGGATCAAGATCATAGGAGGCACACATCAATCATGGCAAAAATGACAAATGTCCAATTACTGATAAGAATCTGAAACTAACATTGCATAGCACTCTTGCAACAGCATTTAGGGAATCAAGATGAGATCAAATGAACATAGTGCAATGGAATGAAATGGAGTAGTCGTTGAGACTAACAATTTGATATGCTACACGCCCAAAACAGAGCCACGGATGCAAAGTTATGATGCGATGAAAAATGCTAAAAAAATACTGGGACTTAGGGCCAAATTAGGTCAACCTCCCGACGTTCGACGTCGGCCTCGCCGGAGATGGAGATGGTGGTGGTCGGAGGAGCTCGCCGGGGCGGTGAGGAGGCGCTCGCCGACGCGGTCGCCCGTGCCGGTGGAGACGGCGCGGTCGCTGGCGCCGGTGGATACGGCGCGGGCGGCGGCCGGAGCGTCGAGGCGGCGGTGGGCGAAGGCGGCGGCCAGGCTGCGAGCGGCGGCTGTCGGTGCGGAGGCAGCGAGCAGCGGTGGGGCGGGGCGGACGAAGTGGGGAGGCGCGGGAGAGTGAAGGCGGCGGCGGGCGCACTCGGGCCAGGGAGGGCCCGCCCTGGGCTCGGCGGGCCGGCGGCGGAGGGAGGCGGCCGGGCGAATGACGACGTGCCACGTGGCGGCGGCGGCGGGTCAGACATGTCCGGCCCAAAGCGGACGCGTCCGGCGGTGAGAGGTGGGAGAAGACTAGGGTTAGGGTAGAATGGATCCGGAATTTCGGGGGGAGTTTCCTTTTTATAGGTAGAGCGAGCTAGGAGGCTCCAAATTGAGCACGGTTTGCGGCCACGTGATTGTGATCGAACGACCGAGATGATGGAGCGGGTTTAGGTGGGTTTTGGGCCACTTTGGAGGGGTGTTGGGCTGTAACACACACGAGGCCTTTTTGGTTCCTCAGTTAACCGTTGGAGTATCAAACGAAGTCCAAATGGCACGAAACTTGACAGGCGGTCTACCGGTAGTAAACCAAGGCCGCTTGGAAAGCCTCGGTCCAATCCGAGAACATTTAACACCTGCACACGAAAAGAGGTAAAAGGGAACACCGTAGGACATAGGAGCGCCGGAATGCAAAACGAACAACAGGGAAAATGCTCGGATGCATGAGATGAACATGTATGCAAATGCGATGCACATGATGGAATGATATGAGATGCATGAAAAATACAAAAGCAACACGAAGACAAAAACCCGACAATGAGGAAATATCATAACTTAGTGTGTAAGTGGCAAGAGTTGGAATACAAATATGGCAGGTTACATACGGGGTGTTACAACACTCCACCACTACGAAAGGATCTCGCCCCGAGATCTAGGACTGGAAAAACTCAGGGTACTCAGAACGGAGGTGATCCTCGCATTCCCAGGTGGCTTCACGGTCGGAATGATGTGACCACTTCACTTTCAGGAATTTGATAGACTTGTTGCGAGTATTGCGCTCAGTTTCTTCAAGAATAGCAACGAGATGCTCATGATAAGACAAGTCTTCTTGGAGATCAATCTCTTCAAAGTTGATGGTGCGTTCAGGAGTCTTGAAACACTTGCGGAGTTGAGACACGTGAAACACGTCGTGCACGTTTGCAAAGTTGGATGGAAGCTCAAGTTGATAGGCGAGATCGCCTCTTTTGCCAATGATCTTGAAAGGACCCATGTATCTAGGGGCAAGCTTCCCTTTGATACCGAAGCGACGAGTACCTTTCATTGGAGAGATGAGGAGGTAGACATGGTCTCCGATCTCGAAAGCCAAGTCACGATGTTTGCTATCATAGTAACTCTTCTGGCATGATTGCGCGGCTTTGAGATTTTCACGAATGACTTTGCACATTTCTTCAGCCTCTGTGATCAAGTCATTTCCAAGAAGTTGGCGTTCACCAGTCTCTGACCAGTTAAGAGGAGTACGACACTTCCTGCCATAGAGAATCTCGAATGGGGCCTTGCCCGAACTCGCTTCGAAGCTGTTGTTGTAGGAGAACTCGACATATGGAAGACAATCTTCCCACTTCATACCGAAAGAAATGACACAAGCCCTGAGCATATCTTCAAGAATCTGATGGACTCGCTCGACTTGGCCACTAGTTTGAGGATGAAAATATGTGCCGAAACGAATGTTGGTGCCCATGGCCTTCTGAAAAGAATCCCAAAACTTGGAGGTGAAGATGCTACCACGATCTGAAGATATCAACTTCGGAATGCCATGCAAGGAGACAATCCTGGAGGTATATAGCTCTGCCAACTGAGCTGCTGTGATAGATTCTTTAATAGGAAGAAAATGAGCCACTTTGGTAAGCTTGTAGATGACAATGAAGATAGCATCATTGCCACGCTTGGACTTTGGAAATCCAGTCACAAAGTCCATCTCAATATGATCAAACTTCCATTCTGGAATGGCAAGAGGTTGGAGGAGACCAGCTGGTCGTTGGTGTTCTGCTTTCACTCTTCTGCAGACATCACATTCATTCACGAACTGAGCAATCTCGCACTTCATTCGAGTCCACCAATACGACTCCTTGAGGCCCTGGTACATCTTTGTACTTCCCAGGTGAATAGAGAGGAGTGAACTGTGAGCCTCGTTCATAATGACTTTACAAAGGTTACCCTTAGGAACAACAATGTGATCCTCGAAGAATAAACTATCCTTGTCATCAAGATGATAGCATTTGTACTTGGGTTGACTCTTGGCAATCCCAATCTTCACCTTCTTCACGATAGCATCAAGAATTTGAGCCTCCCAAATCTGATCTTCCAAAGTAGGGGAGACTTGGAGGTTGGCAAGGAATCCTTGAGGAACAACTTGAAGATTGAGTTTGCGGAAAGCTTCACAAAGCTCTGGTTGGTAGGGCTTGATAATCAAACTGTTGCAGTAAGCCTTCCTGCTCAATGTGTCAGCAATTACATTGGCCTTGCCTGGAGTATATTCAATACTCGGATTATACTCTTGAATCATTTCGACCCAACGAGTCTGCCTGAGGTTGAGGTTGGGCTGACTGAAGATGTACTTGAGACTCTTGTGATCAGTGAAGATATCCACTTTTCTTCCCAATAAGAGATGTCTCCATGTTAAAAGAGCATGGACAACTGCCGCCAACTCGAGGTCATGAGTGGGGTAGTTATTTTCGTTGGGCTTCAACTAGCGAGAGGTATAGGCCACAACTTTCTTCTCTTGCATCAACACTGCATCGTGACCTTGAAGGGAAGCATCACAGAAGACCTCGGACGGTTTGGATTCATCAGGAGGAGTCAGAACTGGAGCAGTGACTAACTTCTGTTTGAGGGTGTTGAAAGCGATGTCACATTCAGGCGACCAGACATACTTCACATGCTTCTGGAGGAGGTTGGAAAGAGGCTTCGTGATCTTTGAGAAGTTCTCAACGAACCTTCGACAATAGCTTGCGACCCCAAGGAAGCTGCGGAGTTGCTTCACGTTCTGAGGTGGTTCCCAATTCACAATTGCAAACACCTTCTCAGGATTAACAGCTATGCCCTTGGCGGAGATGATATGCCCAAGGTAGAGAACCTCATCAAGCCAAAACTCACACTTTGAAAACTTTGCATGGAACTGATGTTCTCTGAGTTTATCTAGCACCAATATCAAGTGCTTGGCATGATCCTCTTTGTTCTTGGAAAAGACCAAAATATCATTGAGGTAGACCAAGACGAAGTCATTTGTGTAGGCGTTGAAGATGAAGTTCATCATGCGAGAGAATGTCGGAGGAGCATTGACAAGGCCGAAAGACATGACAGTGTATTCATATGAACCATAGCTTGTTCTGAATGTTGTCTTGGGGATATCCTCTTCACGAATGCGAATCTGATGATAGCCCATATGGAGGTCAAGCTTAGAGAATACTTGAGCACCTTTGAGTTGTTAGAAAAGCTCATTGATGTTGGGAAGTGGGTACTTGTTCTTTATGGTCTTCTTGTAAAATGGACGGTAGTCGACACAAAGTCGGTCCGTTCTATCCTTCTTCTTGACAAAAAGAACACCACAGCCCCATGGAGAAGAACTTGGTCGGATGATACCCATAGGCTCTTGAATATCGAGTTGTTTCTTCAGCTCCTTCAACTCTTCAGGTCCAAGCTTGTAAGGACGTTTGCAAACAGGTTCCGTGCCAGGCTCAAGATCGATGACGAATTCAACTGGCCGGTGCGGAGGCATTCCTGGAAGCTCTTCTGGAAAGACGTCTTGATATTCACAAACGACTGGAATCTGAGAAATGGAATCCAACTCGCCCTTCTCATTGAGAGAAAACATTCGGATGGTATTATCACGAGCGGCAAAGATAATTACATCCTCAGACGAATGTGTCAATTGAATCTGTCTGGAAGCACAATCAAGCTGAGCCTTGTGCTTAGAAAGCCAGTCCATTCCGAGAATAAGATCAATATCCGAGTTACCAAGGACCATTGGAGAAGCCAGAAACTTGAAGTCACCCATCATGATAGAAACATCCGGAACCATCATGCTAGAACTCAAACGCTTAGCTGGAGAAACAACTTGCAATGCTTTAGGTAATGCCTTAGTGCCAAAGTTGTGCTCTGGTGCAAAAGGGAATGACATGAAAGAATGCGATGCACCAGAGTCAAAAAGAACTTTTGCAGGAATATCGTTAATAGGAAGGTTACCCATGATCACATCTGACGAGTCCTTTGCCTGAGCTGCGTTCATCATGTTGACCTTGGCATGCTTGGGATTATGCTTGACCACTGCGATGCTGGCAGATCTCACAGGAGGAGGAGGAGGAAGACGCCTCTGATTGAAGCATTTGTTGGCATAGTGACCCTTCTGCTGACACTTGTTGCACGTGACCTTCGAGAGCAGACGGTGATACAGAGCACTTGATCTTGGAGCATGAGACGAAGTCTTGTTCTGAAAGCCTGGGTTGTGTGGGTGGGAACATCCATTGCCACCTTTGCTCTTCTGCTAATAAGGCTGACGGAACGGAGGAGGAGGAGGCAACCAATACTTTTGCTGCTTAGTTGTCACTTGAGTTGAGGAAGAAGGAGTTGCATCCCTGACTCACTTCTTGGAAGCATCGCACTTGAGTTGAGCAGCCTCTTGTTTCAGTGCCATATTGTAGAACTCATCGTACTTCTGCGGCTCAAAAAGCACAAGGGCTAGTTGGAGATCTTCTCTGAGGCCACCCCTGAACTGATAAATCATGATCTTCTCGTCAGGGACGTCTTTCTTGGCGAAACGAGCGAGCTTCTGGAACATGATGTTATACTGGTAAACAGACAAGCTGCCTTGCTTCAGATTGCGGAACTCGTCATGCTTGCTCTCAACAACACTCTGAGGAATGTGGTGAGCTTTGAAGTCTTGACGGAATTCATCCCAGGTAATCACATGACCTCCTCTGGAATCTTTGTACTGCTGATACCACTCTGCAACTTGGTCTTTGAGTTGGAACGAGGAAAACTTGACAAAGTCCTCAGGCATGACGTTGCCGCACTCGAAATGCTTGCAGATATCCACGAGCCAATCATCAGCATCTGTAGCCTCGACACAGTTACTGAAGGTCTTTGGCTGGTTTGCGAGGAACTGGTTGAGTGTAGGAAACTGATTCTGATTGTTGCCATGGCCTTGATTTCCTTGGTTACGCTCTTGCAGGAGTTGCATAAGCATCTGCGTGTTGGCATTGGTAGTGGCCATCACAGCTTTCCATGCCTCCAGAGGTGGAGGTGGTGGTGGCGGTTCAGGATTCTGACGCGTTGGAGGAGCCATCCTGAAGAGGGTGACATCCATTAGCATCTTGAAAGACATATATTCAAGCTGAATCAAATGGATTGAAATTGCAACATATAGTCTTAACATTCGAACAAGAATGAACGAATGCATTCCAAAATTAAATGGTCACACTTCCATAAATTGAGAAGCCACTTAGATAGAAGTAGATGAATAAAACAACAAGGTACGGACATGAACAAATACTTGGTGAGGATTACCCAATCACAAACCAAATATCCGCGAAAGAAAATACTAGAGCTACATGAATTCCCATCTATGAAACTCTCGAACCTTTCCCGGTTATGCAATCAGGTGTTGGGGATACAGGGGAAGCATAATATCTCACCCAAAGCTAGCAAATCCTACATCCAACTGTATCCATCCTTCAACACATAACCAAGAAACCTTCGGAAATCATTTACCTCAACCTTCGAAAAGCATCTGTTATACGAGTTATGGCAATACTCCCGAACTCCCGCCCCAGTACTGGGTGGCGTCGAGGTTATCTCACCAACAACTGCATAAAAGAGATTTTCAATGTCGGTGAAACTCAGGTATTCCAGAATTGCAACGATAAAATTGTGGTGACAACACCTCGGAGCTCAACTCCCCGGGACACTGCCACAACCCCTAAATGTCAGGAGGCACCAAGAACAATGTTCTCATCACAAAACCATCGGAACGATTCCAAGATACCCGCGTGATCCTAAATTTTTTTAGTGAAATTTGAGAAGAGAAGAGTCAAAACTCTACGTCAGGATGCCTCACCAGAGCGATGAAGGGACTGGGGAGTAAAAAGAATCCTACTCTCCGATATATATAATCATAAATGACTCAAAACATTTTTCTAGACTCAACAACGCCAACGATTCGATCAAGCAGGGGGGCTCCTAAGTCGGGGAAGGCTCTGATTACCAACTTGTAACGCCCACGATGCGGCTATATCTCCCACGTGTCGAAGCAGGACTTAGAGGCATAACCGCATTGTAAGCAATGTCGCAAGTGGGGTAATCTCCACACAACCCATGTACTGAATAAGAAAAGAGATACATAGTTGTCTTACAATTGCCACGTCACACAATGCATAAATATATCATTAAAATCATCCAGATACAATCAAGGTCCGACTACGGAACCAAAATAAAGACAACCCCAAATACATAATGTCCCCGATCGCCCCAACTGGGCACCACTACTGATCGTCTGGAAAGGAAACGTAGTATCGTCCTGAGTCCTCATCGAACTCCCACTTGAGCTCAATCGAATCTCCTGGAGTGGTATCATCGGTCCCTACATCTGGTTTTGGAAGTAATCTATGAGTCACGGGGACTCAGCAATCTCACACCCTCGCGATCAAGACTATTTAAGCTTATAGATAGGTAAAAGGTATGAGGTGGAGCTACAGCAAGCACTAGCATATATGGTGGCTAACATACGCAAATGAGAGCGAGAAAAGAAGGCAAGGCACAGTTGAGAAACCATGATCAAGAAGTGATCCTAGAACAACCTACGGTCAAGCATAACACGAGACTGTGTTCTCTTCCTGGACTCCGCCAAAAAAGACCATCACGGCCACACACTCTGTTGATTCATTTTAAATAAGTTAAGTTTCAGGTTTTCTACAACTGGACATTAACAAATTCCCATCTTCCCATAACCGTGGGCACGGCTTTCAAAAGTTCAAATCCCTGCAGGGGTGTCCCAACTTAGCCCATCACAAGCTCTCATGGTCAACGAAGGATATTCCTTCTCCCAAGACAATCCGATCAGACTCAGAATCCCGGTTACAAGACATCTCGACAATGGTAAAACTAAACCAGCAAAGCCACCCGAATGTGCCGACAAATCCCGATAGGAGCTGCACATATCTCGTTCTCAAGTCACAACGAATGAGACTAGCTACGAGTAAAACCAACCCTCAAGTTTCCCCGAGGTGGCCCCGCAGGCAGCTCAGTTTGGACCAACACTCAGAGGAGCACTGGCCCGAGGGTTTAAAATAAAGATGACCCTTGAGTTCGCGGAACCCAAGGAAAAATGAGGCTAGGTGGCGAATGGTAAAACCAAGGTTGGGCCTTGCTGGAGGAGTTTTATTCAAGGCGAACTGTCAAGGGGTTCCCATTATAACCCAACCGTGTAAGGAACGCAAAATCAAGGAACATAACACCGATATGACGAAAACTAGGGCGGCAAGAGTGGAACAAAACACCAGGCATAAGGCCGAGCCTTCCACCCTTTACCAAGTATATAGATGCATTAAAATAGACAAGATACAATAATGATATCCCAACAATAAACATGTTCCAACAAGGAACAAACTCCAATCTTCACCTGCAACTAGCAACGTTATAAGAGGGGTTGAGCAAAGCGGTAACATAACCAAACAACAGTTTGCTAGGACAAGGTGGGTTAGAGGTTTGACATGGCAATATGGTAGGCATGATAAGAAAGTGGTAGGTATCGTAGCATAGGCATAGCAAAAGAGCGAGCATCTAGCAAGCAAAGATAGAAGTGATTTTGAGGGTATGGTCATCTTGCCTGCAAAGTTCTCCGAGTTGACGTTAGCATGATCCTCGTAAGCGTACTCAACTGGTTCCTCGATCACGTACTCGTCTCCCGGCTCTACCCAAAGAAAGAACACAAGCAAAGGGAGACACAATCAACCACGTGCAATGCGCAAGCAACATGATGCAAAACATGGCATGATATGCGGGATGTGATATGCAATGCATATGCATGCTTCGGAAAGGAAAGATCGAACCTGGCCTCAACATGGAAAACCAAGAGTGCCGCTGGAAAGATGAGTTGATTTCGGTCAAAATCGATATAAAGATCACCGGAATCGGATGCACGATTTGCAAATGGCAAGCAAAACAATAATGGCGCAAAGCTGCGATTAACAGCACGAGGCCATCTAAATGCATCAAGAACAACAAGCAACTGCACTCTAACATAACAACAAATCACATGGCAGTGATCCACTCAAGATGCTTGACAAAAGATGAACACTGAGCTATGCCTAATTCACACAATAGCAGGTTCAAACAAGCATGGCAACAATGCAAAAGATAACAGGTTACAGACTTAGTGAAATTAACATGTCAGGAATTTAACATCAGGAAGCAATGTTTAGAGCAAGATAACAACATGCTACAGGAACAAATCATGGAAAAGCAAGGCATGGCATGAAGCTACTCAAAGCATACACCAAAAGTCCCTTACTGACCATAAGCCAAAATGGATCAGAAAATACAATGGCAACCATGTGAACATAGCAACTTTCGTTAACAGATTCAGACTTAGTAGAAAACTGGAATATGGCAAAACAGATTCACGTAGGCATGTTTACGAGCTCGATGCACTCACCACAAAGCATTGCATGACAAACTAAGCATACACCCAGCAAGTAGACATGGCATAGAAGCTAAACATGGCAAGAACACTCTCATAGCATGCATGGATCAACTACAACAACCTTGGCAAAATTGCTTAACATGTAAACAATCTGCCAGGAACATTTTATAGCAAAAGTAGAGCAAGATTGAGTCATCCTAGAGCACTCCATAATTGCAAACAAAGACATGGATGGATAGAGCACAACATTATATCAGAATGACCCTTACTGAACATGCTCAAAAGAGGCATGGATCACTCTGTAGCAACATGAATACATGGCATAAAAATATTAACAGGGTAAAAACTTGGAAGATTTTTAAGTCCGTGAAATCAGCAACATTACTAGAGCTACTTTGCATGCTTGTGCTAGTCACCACAGAGATCACAAAAATACATGGCATACACCCCTATAAACATGGTATGGCATACTTCAAAACACATGTAGGGCTCAAGATCATAGGAGGCACACATCAATCATGGCAAAAATGACAAATGTCCAATTACTGATAAGAATCTGAAATTAACATTGCATAGCACTCTTGCAAAAACATTTAGGGCATCAAGATGAGCTCAAATGAACATGGTGCAATATAATGAAATGAAGTACTCGTCGAGATGAATAATTTGATATGCTACACGCCCAAAACGGAGCCACGGATGCAAAGTTATGATGTGATGAAAAATGCTAAAAATTACTGGGACTTGGGCAAAATTAGGTCAACCTCCCAGATCTAGATCGGGGCGTCACGTCTCCCGAGGTTCGACATTGAACTCGCCGGAGATGGAGATGGTGGTGGCCGGAGCTTCGAGGGGGGCTGGAGGAGCTCGCCGGGGCGGTGAGGAGGCGCTCGCCGGCGCGGTCGTTGGCGCCGGTGGAGACGGCACGGGCGACGGCCGGAGCGTTGAGGCGGCGGTGGGCGAGGGCAGCGCCGGGCGGCGAGCGACGTCTGGTGGGGCGGCGAGTGGCGCGGCGGAGGCAGCGAGCGGCGGCGGGGCGGCGCAGACGAAGCGGGGAGGTGCGGGCGAGCGAAGGC